>NW_012057764.1:0-349 GCF_000956235.1 Wasmannia auropunctata | reverse complement strand
TAGTTAGTTTCTTTTCCTCCGCTTAATAATATGCTTAAATTCAGCGGGTGATCTCGCTTGCTCTGAGGTCGTCAAAGTTTTGTATGCGAAACGCTCTCCCTGTCTCTCTTCGCGCGCGCGCGCGCGCGCGCGCGTCAGCGTCCGACGCGACGCGAGACGAACTTCGGCTCGCTCGTGTGGACGAGCGGAGCGAATCGTCGATCGGTCGCGGTCGCTACGACGACGGCGGCGGCGACAACACGTGTCGAGAGACGCGTGAGTGAGCGTTGGCGCAAAACACCAGTGGGGCGGGCACAATCGAGTGCGCCCGGCGGGATACGCGACGAGTAACTGAGTCGACAAGGCACAC
>NW_012057763.1:0-373 GCF_000956235.1 Wasmannia auropunctata | reverse complement strand
GGAGAGATCCTCCCGAGACGCGCTCCGGTCGCTACGGGCCTGGCACCCTCTGCGGGTAAGTGGCCCCATTCAAGATGGACTTGGACGCGACGCGGCACCTCGGGATAAACGGACCCTCCCAAACACCACATTTCCCTGCGGCGGAACCGCGGGATTCGGCGCTGGGCTCTTTCCTGTTCGCTCGCCGCTACTAAGGAAATCCTAGTTAGTTTCTTTTCCTCCGCTTAATAATATGCTTAAATTCAGCGGGTGATCTCGCCTGCTCTGAGGTCGTCAAAGTTTTGTATGCGAAACGCTCTCCCTGTCTCTCTTCGCGCGCGCGCGCGCGCGCGCGCGTCAGCGTCCGACGCGACGCGAGACGAACTTCGGCTCA
>NW_012057762.1:0-356 GCF_000956235.1 Wasmannia auropunctata | reverse complement strand
GTCTTCTCCGCTTCAATAGCGAGAAGAACGACCGACGTGCATCGCAACGATCACGGTCCGTGTTTCATATACGTTCGAGAAGCCGTACGGGGCGTACGAGACACGAGTAACGTGTACGCACGACCGCATCGTACCGCTCGGCTAGCCGAGCGCACCGCACCTCTTATAGTACCCAACCGACCGGACAAGCGGTCGGCGACGCACGGTCTTATGCACGGCCGCTTATGGGCGCGAACGTCGATAGACCGAGGCGCGCGGGACTTAGCCGCTGGAAGCGAGGTACCGCCGCGGCGTGTTGCTTTGGCCAAGTGTACCTCCGGCGCCGAAAATTCTTCGCTATCGGGGCGAACGGACGA
>NW_012057761.1:0-320 GCF_000956235.1 Wasmannia auropunctata | reverse complement strand
TCTCGGAGTGCGTGACTCGCGCGAGCGGAACGCGGCGCCGAACGAGATTACCTCGTCCTTGCTTCGGCATCGTGACACGGCACAAGCGCGCGCGAGAACATAGAGATAGGCGCGCTCTCGGCTAGCTCGGATTGCGTGCGCGTCGTTGACACGCGCGCTCTCCAATATCGTCCGTCAATTCCACTGATCTCTCTCTCTTCTCTTCTCTCTGTGTGTCCTTACAGTCGCCGACTCAGCGCGCGCTCACGAGAAGGGCGCAAAGAGCAGGACCTCCGGAACGTTAATGATCCTTCCGCAGGTTCACCTACGGAAACCTTGTT
>NW_012057760.1:0-309 GCF_000956235.1 Wasmannia auropunctata | reverse complement strand
TGTGCTCTTCCGATCTATCCGGTAACCGCGTGGAAGTAATCCGTGGAGCTCGACCCTTACCCCGGGCCCAAAGAAACCCCGCGAGGGAATCAAGGACACCAAGAGAGTCGGAATTCCCGCGAGTCACAGTGTTCAGACACCGTGAATAATCGGAGAAGAGCCAGACCCGGACCCCAGGCCCAAAGAAACCCCGCGAGGGAATCAATGACACCAAGAGAGTCGGAATTCTCACGAGAATCAAAGTGTTGAAACATCGTGAGTGATCCGGTAACCGCGCGGAGACTGAGTCGACAAGGCACACAGGGGATA
>NW_012057759.1:0-390 GCF_000956235.1 Wasmannia auropunctata | reverse complement strand
GTTTCCACCATTCAAACGTCGAATCTCGACGTGCGAAGCGCGGAACCGCCGGATCCGAGCGCCCGCGACGTTCCCACCGCTCAAACGTCGATTCTCGCCGTTTGAAGCTCGGAAACGTCGTATCCTCCCGTTCGCGGCGTTTCTACCATTCAAACGTCGAATCTCGACGTGCGAACGCGCCGGAACCGCCGGATCCGAGCGCCCGCGACGTTCCCACCGCTCAAACGTACGATTCTCGCCGTTCGTAAGACTCGGAAACGTCGTATCCTTGCGTTCGCGGCGTTTCTACCATTCAAACGTCGAATCTCGATGTGCGAACGGGCGGAACCGCCGGATCCGAGCGCCCGCGACGTTCCCACCGCTCAAACGTCGATTCTCGCCGTTTGAAGA
>NW_012057758.1:0-431 GCF_000956235.1 Wasmannia auropunctata | reverse complement strand
TATCCCCTGTGTGCCTTGTCGACTCAGTCCGTACGGGGCGTACGAGACACGAGTAACGTGTCCGCACGACCGCATCGTACCGCTCGGCTAGCCGAGCGCACCGCACCTCTTATAGTACCCAACCGACCGGACAAGCGGTCGGCGACGCACGGTCTTATGCACGGCCGCTTATGGGCGCGAACGTCGATAGACCGAGGCGCGCGGGACTTAGCCGCTGGAAGCAGGTACCGCCGCGGCGTGTTGCTTTGGCCAAGTGTACCTCCGGCGCCGAAAATTCTTCGCTATCGGGGCGAACGGACGACGGGGGTGCACGGGGGTGGTAGGGTGGCCGAATAAACGTGCGGGCGCGCGAATCGACATAATATTAAGGGGGCTAGCGGGGAAGCGTCGATCGGACAGGTTTACCTCCGGGCCCGACCGAGCCGAGAATT
>NW_012057757.1:0-442 GCF_000956235.1 Wasmannia auropunctata | reverse complement strand
GAGAGGGGCCAGTCTTCCCTGGGCGTCGTCTGAAATGACACAAACGAGTGGGAGAGGAGAAGAATGAGGGTTGTTGACCGAGGCGTCAACGAGATCTGGCGCGGGCGCGCGCGCGACGAAGGTGTCGCGCCGCCGCCGCCCGGAGACCAAGAGCGCCCCAAGTACAAGTGGAGATATATATATATAAGATACGTTCGCCCGAGGAGAGAAGAGCGCGACGACGGGACCTCGACGCGAGAGTCACGTCGCGCCGCTCCGCGCCGCCGCCCTGCGTAGGCCGCCCCACCGTACTCTCGGTGAGAGGTGCGCCTCGAGAGAGGTGCGCGCGCGTGCAAAAATGGAGCCGCGCCTGCCGTGCGCGGGCTCCAGCCTCGGAGATGATACGTCTCTCCTCTGTACTCCGCGGGTACTCGGTCTCTCGGAGCAGTCGCGATCTCCGGCA
>NW_012057756.1:0-478 GCF_000956235.1 Wasmannia auropunctata | reverse complement strand
TAAGGCCGCTAGCGGGGAAGCGTCGAACGTCCAGGTTTACCTCCGGACCCGACCGAGCCGAAAATTTTCTAAGTCCCGCGCGGCGTGTTGCTTTCGCGCGGCGTGTTGCTTTCGCCGCGATTACCTCCGGCGCCGAAAATTCTTCGCTATCGGGGCGAACGGACGACGGGGGTGCACGGGGGTGGTAGGGTGGCCGAATAAACGTGCGGGCGCGCGAATCGCGTAACATTAAGGGTCGCGTACTCGGGTAGCGTCGAACGGTCCAGGTTTACCTCCGGACCCGACCGAGCCGAAAATTTTCTAAGTCCCGCGCGGCGTGTTGCTTTCGCGCGGCGTGTTGCTTTCGCCGCGATTACCTCCGGCGCCGAAAAATTCTTCGCTATCGGGGCGAACGGACGACGGGGGTGCACGGGGGTGGTAGGGTGGCCGAATAAACGTGCGGGCACGCGAATCGGCGTAATATTAAGGGGGCTAGCGA
>NW_012057755.1:0-369 GCF_000956235.1 Wasmannia auropunctata | reverse complement strand
TTGTTGTCGCCGCCGCCGTCGTCGTAGCGACCGCGACCGATCGACGATTCGCTCCGCTCGTCCACACGAGCGAGCCGAAGTTCGTCTCGCGTCGCGTCGGACGCTGACGCGCGCGCGCGCGCGCGCGCGCGAAGAGAGACAGGGAGAGCGTTTCGCATACAAAACTTTGACGACCTCAGAGCAGGCGAGATCACCCGCTGAATTTAAGCATATTATTAAGCGGAGGAAAAGAAACTAACTAGGATTTCCTTAGTAGCGGCGAGCGAACAGGAAAGAGCCCAGCGCCGAATCCCGCGGTTCCGCCGCAGGGAAATGTGGTGTTTGGAGGGTCCGTTTATCCCGAGGAGCCGCGTCGCGTCCAAGTCCATC
>NW_012057754.1:0-307 GCF_000956235.1 Wasmannia auropunctata | reverse complement strand
CCGATCTACGCTTCGCATCCCCGCTGGCGCCCTTAATATTACGTCGATTCGCGTGCCCGCACGTCTATTCGGCCACCCGAGTGCCCCCGTGCAACCCCGTCGTCCGTTCGCCTCGATAGAGGAAAATTTTCGGCGCCAAAGGTAAACGCGGCAAAAGCAACACTCCGCGCGAAAGAAACACGCCGCGCGGGACTTAGAAAATTTTAGGGTCGGGTCCGGAGGTAAACCTGGCCGATCGACGCTTCGCTTCCCCGCTGGCGCCCTCAATATTACGTCGAACTGAGTCGACAAGGCACACAGGGGGATA
>NW_012057753.1:0-342 GCF_000956235.1 Wasmannia auropunctata | reverse complement strand
GTGGGAACGTCGCGGGCGCTCGGATCCGGCGGTTCCGCGCTTCGCACGTCGAGATTCGACGTTTGAATGGTGGAAACGCCGCGAACGCAAGGATACGACGTTTCCGAGCTCCAAACGGCGCGAATCCGACGTTTGAGCGTGGAACGGCGTCGGCGCTCGGATCCGGCGGTTCCGCGACTTCGCACGTCGAGATTCGACGTTTGAATGTGGAAACGCCGCGAACGCAAGGATACGACGTTTCCGAGCTTCAAACGGCGAGAATCGACGTTTGAGCGGTGGGAACGGCGCGGGCGCTCGGATCCGGCGGTTCCGCGCTTCGCACGTCGAGATTCGACGTTTGAA
>NW_012057752.1:0-344 GCF_000956235.1 Wasmannia auropunctata | reverse complement strand
TTCTCGCCGTTTGGTGCTCGGAAACGTCGTATCCTTGCGTTCGCGGCGTTTCTACCATTCAAACGTCGAATCTCGACGTGCGAAGCGCGGAACCGCCGGATCCGAGCGCCCGCGACGTTCCCACCGCCTCAAACGTCGATTCTCGCCGTTTGAAGCTCGAAACGTACGTATCCTTCGCGTTCGCGGCGTTTCCTACCATTCAAACGTACGAATACTCGACGTGCGAAGCGCGGAACCGCCGGAGTCCGACGCGCTCCGCGACGTTCCCACCCGCTCAAACGTCGATTCTCGCCGTTTGAAGCTCGGAAACGTCGTATCCTTGCGTTCGCGGCGTTTCCACCATT
>NW_012057750.1:0-459 GCF_000956235.1 Wasmannia auropunctata | reverse complement strand
CTTCCCGGATCTCCCGACGGCGTCTCCTAGGTCATTTTGGGTTAACCCCGACGAACACTCTTACGAGGGCCCGAATTGTATGCGGTTCCGCTGCCGGGTTCCGGAATAGGAACCGGATTCCCTTTCGCCCGACGGGCGTGTGTCGTTCGCTCTATCTCTCTCTTACTTTTTACAGTAATCGATCATTTTGGCTAGGGACAACACTAGAGTATAGTACGCCGTCATTGACATAGGATTTCTCCTAGGGCTTAGGATCGACTGACTCGTGTGCAACGGCTGTTCACACGAAACCCTTCTCCACGTCAGTCCTCCAGGGCCTCGCTGGAGTATTTGCTACTACCACCAAGATCTGCACCGGCGGCGGCTCCAGGCAGGCTCGCGCCCAGACCCTTCTGCGCACACCGCCGCGACCCTCCTACTCGTCAGGGCTTCGTGGCGGCGCGTACGGCGCGCGTGAAC
>NW_012057749.1:0-319 GCF_000956235.1 Wasmannia auropunctata | reverse complement strand
GGCTCTGAGGAGCGGGGCGTGTCGGTCTTGGTCGGGAAGCGGGTCTGGCTGACGTGCCGGGCCTGGGCGAGGTGAACGCTCGGCGTTCTCGCGCCGAACACGGGATCCGAGCTCGGTCCCGTGCCTTGGCCTCCCGCGGATCTTCCTTGCTGCGAGGCTTCCGTGGCGGCGCGAGCCGTCGTGGTCGTCCTCTTCGGCCGCCATTCAACGCTCAGCTTAGAACTGGCACGGACTAGGGGAATCCGACTGTCTAATTAAAACAAAGCATTGCGATGGCCCTCGCGGGTGTTGACTGAGTCGACAAGGCACACAGGGGATA
>NW_012057748.1:0-380 GCF_000956235.1 Wasmannia auropunctata | reverse complement strand
TGTGTCGCATACCGTCGGTTCACCGCTCGCGGTGTTTAACTGGCGTGATGTGGGACGTCCTACCGGTGGGCTTAGCCTCGCGAGGGGCGGCCCAACTAATATCCCGTCGCGGTGCTCTTTACTGAGTGTCGAGTCGGGCCGGTACGTTTACTTTGAACAAATTAGAGTGCTTAAAGCAGGCTATCCTCGCCTGAATACTGCGTGCATGGAATAATGGAATAGGACCTCGGTTCTATTTTGTTGGTTTTCGGAACCCCGAGGTAATGATTAATAGGGACAGATGGGGGCATTCGTATTGCGACGTTAGAGGTGAAATTCTTGGATCGTCGCAAGAAGGACAGAAGCGAAAGCAACTGAGTCGACAAGGCACACAGGGGATA
>NW_012057746.1:0-374 GCF_000956235.1 Wasmannia auropunctata | reverse complement strand
TCTGCCCCAAGGCCTCTAATCATTCGCTTTACCAGATGAGACTCGCGCGCGTTCCGTGCGGAACGGCCGAGTGCCAGCTATCCTGAGGGAAACTTCGGAGGGAACCAGCTACTAGATGGTTCGATTAGTCTTTCGCCCCTATACCCAGTTCCGACGATCGATTTGCACGTCAGAATCGCTACGGACCTCCATCAGGGTTTCCCCTGACTTCGTCCTGACCAGGCATAGTTCACCATCTTTCGGGTCCCAACGTGTACGCTCTGGGTGCGCCTCTTCTCGCGATGAGAACGAGACGCCCCGGGAGTGCGGAGCCGCATCGCGACGCGGCCCATCCTCCCTCGGTCGACAACCAGGGCCGACCTTCACTTTCATTA
>NW_012057745.1:0-447 GCF_000956235.1 Wasmannia auropunctata | reverse complement strand
TGGGTTGTTGACCGAGGCGTCAACGAGATCTGGCGCGGGCGCGCGCGCGACGAAGGTGTCGCGCCGCCGCCGCCCGGAGACCAAGAGCGCCCCAAGTACAAGTGGAGATATATATATATAAGATACGTTCGCCCGAGGAGAGAAGAGCGCGACGACGGGACCTCGACGCGAGAGTCACGTCGCGCCGCTCCGCGCCGCCGCCCTGCGTAGGCCGCCCCACGTACTCTCGGTGAGAGGTGCGCCTCGAGAGAGGTGCGCGCGCGTGCAAAAATGGAGCCGCGCCTGCCGTGCGCGGGCTCCAGCCTCGGAGATGATACGTCTCTCCTCTGTACTCCGCGGGTACTCGGTCTCTCGGAGCAGTCGCGATCTCCGGCCCGAGGAGCCGCCCTGGTGTGTGGATCGCGCGAGCCGACCGCGCGCGTGGCCGAGTCCACGAAAGCGATTCTC
>NW_012057744.1:0-330 GCF_000956235.1 Wasmannia auropunctata | reverse complement strand
CGCCGCGGCGACTCGCCGAGAGTCGCTTGCGCGCTGGAGGGCCCGGAGACACCGTGAGACGAAAGCCCCCGCCGACTTGTGATTTATCGCATCGGTGGCGGGTGTTTCTCTCGTCTTCGTCGCCCGATGGTTTTTCAAAGATTTCCGCCCCGGCTCTCGTCTCATTCCCCCGCGCGATCGCGCGCCGGTTGGAGACGAGAGACGCTCCGCTCGCGCGACGATGTCGTCTCACGTTGTGCCGTAGCCCCCTGCAAACGGGGCGGCGGTCCGCGCGTGCTCGGACGCGCGGCCAGGCTGATCGAAGGGCCCCCATTCCCTCGCGAGTGGCGA
>NW_012057743.1:0-435 GCF_000956235.1 Wasmannia auropunctata | reverse complement strand
TTATATATATAAGATACGTTCGCCCGAGGAGAGAAGAGCGCGACGACGGGACCTCGACGCGAGAGTCACGTCGCGCCGCTCCGCGCCGCCGCCCTGCGTAGGCCGCCCCACCGTACTCTCGGTGAGAGGTGCGCCTCGAGAGAGGTGCGCGCGCGTGCAAAAATGGAGCCGCGCCTGCCGTGCGCGGGCTCCAGCCTCGGAGATGATACGTCTCTCCTCTGTACTCCGCGGGTACTCGGTCTCTCGGAGCAGTCGCGATCTCCGGCCCGAGGAGCCGCCCTGGTGTGTGGATCGCGCGAGCCGACCGCGCGCGTGTCCGAGTCCACGAAAGCGATTCTCTCCGCGAGCGCGCGAGAGACATCCTTGGGACCGGCACGGCGCGTTTGTCGTGTACTCGTCGCGTATCCCGCCAGGCGCACTCGATTGTGCCCGCCC
>NW_012057742.1:0-355 GCF_000956235.1 Wasmannia auropunctata | reverse complement strand
ATGGTAACAAGACGTTTGTGTACTAATACAAGCGGACCTCGTTTTGGGGAGTCTTCCGCCCACTACTCGTGCAGATGATCGCGTTTAATCCAGCTTATCGGCTTGCTGGACGCTAATCCATCGAGACACAGAAGTGACTCAATGGACCGAAAAACGGAGCGAGAAGTGCGATAAACATTTTTCGACGATCTCCAAAATCAGACCGTATCCCGTATCTTTTCACATACCGAATCTATCGCGAGAAGTATCGACGATATAACGCAATGTCAATTACAGGCGGCAGGGAGAAGCTGAAACNGAAATATAACATGATTAACGAAATTATCGACTGAGTCGACAAGGCACACAGGGGATA
>NW_012057741.1:0-309 GCF_000956235.1 Wasmannia auropunctata | reverse complement strand
GTCTCGCGAGCGGAGCGTCTCTCGTCTCCAACCGGCGCGCGATCGCGCGGGGGAATGAGACGAGAGCCGGGGCGGAAATCTTTGAAAAACCATCGGGCGACGAAGACGAGAGAAACACCCGCCACCGATGCGATAAATCACAAGTCGGCGGGGGGTTTCGTCTCACGGTGTCTCCGGGCCCTCCAGCGCGCGAGCGACTCTCGGCGAGTCGCCGCGGCGTTGTAGGTTACCACCGGTTCGCGCCGGCCGACGCCGCCGAATCCGAAAGGGCACAGGCACGATGCTTGAACACCGGCCGCGGGCCTCCCA
>NW_012057740.1:0-341 GCF_000956235.1 Wasmannia auropunctata | reverse complement strand
TGGCATCGATCGTAGAGCGGGCCTCCCGGATACCGAACTGGTCCGGCGATAGATCCGGACCACCCTCCCGGGACAGGTGCCGGACGAGGCGATTCGAGACAATCCTCTCGAATGTCTTCCCGACCTCGTCCAGCAGGCAGATCGGCCTATACGCGGAAGGGCTATCCGCGGGCTTGCCCTCCTTCTGTAGAAGGACGAGCTTGGCCACCTTCCAGGACCGGGGGAATCTTCCTTCCCTGAGGCACCTCGTGTAGAGGTGCCTCAGGCGGTCGCCAAGGTCCGGCGCGGCCAGGACCCAGGCCCTCCCCGGAACGCCGTCCGGGCCCGGGGCCTTGGGCTTA
>NW_012057739.1:0-334 GCF_000956235.1 Wasmannia auropunctata | reverse complement strand
CACGCTGAGATTCGTCGTTTGAATGGTGGAAACGCCGCGAACGCAAGGATACGACGTTTCCGAGCTTCAAACGGCGAGAATCGACGTTTGAGCGGTGGGAACGTCGCGGGCGCTCGGATCCGGCGGTTCCGCGCTTCGCACGTCGAGATTCGACGTTTTGAATGGTGGAAACGCCGACGTAACGCTAAGGATACGGACGTTTCCGAGCGGTTCAAACGGCGAGAATCGACGTTTGAGCGGTGGGAACGTCGCGGGCGCTCGGATCCGGNGGTTCCGCGCTTCGCACGTCGAGATTCGCGTTTGAATGGTGGAAACGCCACTGAGTCGACAAGGC
>NW_012057738.1:0-370 GCF_000956235.1 Wasmannia auropunctata | reverse complement strand
TGCCGACCGCTCGTCAGCCCCGCCGGCGGTAGGCCCGACGTACGCGCTAGCCTGACCGAGCGCTAACCTGACCGAGCGCTAACCTGACCGGAGGCTAACCTGACCGAGCGCTGGCCCGACGTGTCAGGCGAGGTACTTGGCCGCGGAGCGCCTGTCGGCCCCGTCGGCGAAAGCAACACGCGGCGAGGGAATTAGCTGCGCGCCCAGCCCCGTGAAGCGAAAGCAACACGCGGCGAGGGAATTAGCCGCGCGCCCAGCCCCGTGAAGCGAAAGCAACACGCGGCGAGGGACTTAGCCGCGCGCCCAGCCCCGTCGGCGAAAGCAACACGCGGCGTGGAACTTGGCAGCCGACCGCTCGTCAGCCCCGCCG
>NW_012057737.1:0-492 GCF_000956235.1 Wasmannia auropunctata | reverse complement strand
CGGGAGCCCTTAAACCTCCTCGCCCCAGATATGATTACGTATGTATGGGATCCGACGCCAGTTATTGCCAAGTTATCGATCCTAGATCCTCATAACACGCTTTCTTCGGAGGTTATATCAAAGAGACTGATCCTTCTCCTGGCATTAAGTACAAGACAACGCGTACAGACATTAGCGTCATTACGGCTATCCCAGATAACTCTTACTGTTATTCAATTCCTGAATTCGACAAGCTAGTTATTCGATTCCCGGATCAAATTAAGACGTCTGCACCAGGACGTCCCCTACCATTTTTCGTTTTTTCTCCCTTTGAGGGTAATGATAGTTTATGCATCTATAATTTATTTAAGCACTATCTACAAGTAACCGAACAATTATTACGAAATCCCTCGTGTGATTTTTTATATTTCGTTCATACATCTGCATAAGACTTTGGGCCATCAAACAATAAGCCGTTAGATAGGATCAGGCCTTATGGAATGTGGAGTTGAT
>NW_012057736.1:0-361 GCF_000956235.1 Wasmannia auropunctata | reverse complement strand
CGTCGCCGACCGCTTGTCCGGTCTGTTGGGTACTATAAGAGGTGCGGTGCGCTCGGCTAGCCGAGCGGTACGATGCGGTCGTGCGTACACGTTACTCGTGTCTCGTACGCCCCGTACGGCTTCTCGAACGTATATGAAACACGGACCGTGATCGTTGCGATGCACGTCGGTCGTTCTTCTCGCTATTGAAGCGGAGAAGTCGTCGACTCTCGCACGGAGGGTGATTTACATCGTTAGACGTCTTCGGCGACGAAACGTCCGGTGTTCGCTCGCCGCGGCGGTACATCGCTTCCAGCGGCTAAGTCCCGCGCGCCTCGGTCTATCGACGACCGCGCCCATAAGCGGCCGTGCATAAGACCGA
>NW_012057735.1:0-320 GCF_000956235.1 Wasmannia auropunctata | reverse complement strand
TCTTTCGTGGCCATCTCTCGCCGGGGCTTCACCATCTCTCTCTCCTCGTCTTCCACTCGGCCACTCTCTCGGCGCGCGGGCAGCGCGCGAGGAGGCACGGAGAGTCGACGGGGGAGAGTGGGATCCTCCGGGATCAACGCCACTCGCGAGGGAATGGGGGCCCTTCGATCAGCCTGGCCGCGCGTCCGAGCACGCGCGGACCGCCGCCCCGTTTGCAGGGGGCTACGGCACAACGTGAGACGACATCGTCGCGCGAGCGGAGCGTCTCTCGTCTCCAACCGGCGCGCGATCGCGCGGGGGAATGAGACGAGAGCCGGGGC
>NW_012057734.1:0-429 GCF_000956235.1 Wasmannia auropunctata | reverse complement strand
GTCGGGTCCGGAGGTAAACTTGGCCGATCAACGCTTCCCCGATAGCGTCCTTAATATTACCTCGATTCGCGTGCCCGCACGTCTATTCGGCCACCCGAGTGCCCCCGTGCACCCCCGTCGTCAGTTCGCCTCCATAGCAGAGAATTTTTGCGCCGGAGGTAAACGCGGCGAAAGCAACACGCCGCGCGAAAGCAACACGCCGCGCGGGACTTAGAAATTTTCGGGTCGGTCCGGAGGTAAACCTGGCCGATCGACGCTTCCCGCAAGCGCCTTAATATTACTTCGATTCGCGTCGCCCGCACGACTATTTGGCCACCCGACGTGCCCCCGTCGCACCCCCGTCGTCCGTTCGCCTCGATAGCGGAGAATTTTTGGCGCCGGAGGTAAACGCGGCGAAAGAAACACGCCGCGCGAAAGCAACACGCCGCA
>NW_012057733.1:0-415 GCF_000956235.1 Wasmannia auropunctata | reverse complement strand
GTTTACCTCCGGACCCGACAGAGCCAAAAATTTTTTAAGTCCCGCGCGGCGTGTTGCTTTCGCCGCGTTTACCTCCGGCGCCGAAAATTCTCCGCTATTGAGGCGAACGGACGACGGGGGTAGCACGGGGGCATTCGGGTGGCCGAATAAGACGTAGCGGGCACGCGAATCGACGTAATATTAAGGGACGGCCAGCGGGGATGCGAAGCGTCGATCGGCCAGGTTTACCTCCGGACCCGACCCGAAAATTTTCTAAGTCTCGCGCGGCGTGTTGTTTTCGCGCGGTGTGTTGCTTTCGCCGCGTTTACCTCCGGCGCAAAAATTCTCCGCTATCGAGGCGAACGGACGACGGGGGTGCACGGGTGCACTCGGGTGGCCAAATAGACGTGACTGAGTCGACAAGGCACACAGGGGA
>NW_012057732.1:0-386 GCF_000956235.1 Wasmannia auropunctata | reverse complement strand
TCAAGCAGAAGACGGCATACGAGATGCCTAAGTGACTGGAGTTCAGACGTGTGCTCTTCCGATCTGGTGGCCGAATAGACGTGCGGGCACGCGAATCGACGTAATATTAAGGGCGCCAGCGGGGATGCGAAGCGTCGATCGGCCAGGTTTACCTCCGGACCCGACCCGAAAATTTTCTAAGTCTCGCGCGGCGTGTTGCTTTCGCGCGGCGTGTTGCTTTCGCCGGCGTTTACCTCCGGCGCCAAAAATTCTCCGCTATCGAGGCGAACGGACGACGGGGGTGCACGGGGGCACTCGGGTGGCCAAATAGACGTGCGGGCACGCGAATCGACGTAATATTAAGGACGCTATCGGGGAAGCGTCGATCGGCCAGGTTTACCTCCGGA
>NW_012057731.1:0-363 GCF_000956235.1 Wasmannia auropunctata | reverse complement strand
TTCGGGGCCTCGGATGAGTCCCGTATCGTTATTTTTCGTCACTACCTCCCCGTGCCGGGAGTGGGTAATTTGCGCGCCTGCTGCCTTCCTTGGATGTGGTAGCCGTTTCTCAGGCTCCCTCTCCGGAATCGAACCCTGATTCCCCGTTACCCGTTACAACCATGGTAGGCGCAGAACCTACCATCGACAGTTGATAAGGCAGACATTTGAAAGATGCGTCGCCGGTGCTAGGACCGTGCGATCAGCACAAAGTTATTCAGAGTCACCAAAATAAACGGTGGACGGACGGAGACCGCCCGCCACCGATTGGTTTTGATCTAATAAAAGCGTCCCTTCCATCACTGGTCGGGACTCTGTTTTGCA
>NW_012057730.1:0-392 GCF_000956235.1 Wasmannia auropunctata | reverse complement strand
TCGTATCCTCAGTCGCGGCGTTTCCACCATTCAAACGTCGAATCTCGACGTGCGAAGCGCGGAACCGCCGGATCCGAGCGCCCGCGACGTTCCCACCGCTCAAACGTCGATTCTCCGCCGTTTCCGAAGCTCGGAAACCGTTCGTATCCTTGCGTTCGCGGCGTTTCCACCATTCAAACGTCGAATCTCGACGTGCGAAGCGCGGAACCGCCGGATCCGAGCGCCCGCGACGTTCCCACCGCTCAAACGTCGATTCTCGCCGTTTGAAGCTCGGAAACGTCGTATCCTTGCGTTCGCGGCGTTTCCACCATTCAAACGTCGAATCTCGACGTGCGAAGCGCGGAACCGCCGGATCCGAGCGCCCGCGATCGTATAACTTCGTATAATGTATG
>NW_012057729.1:0-524 GCF_000956235.1 Wasmannia auropunctata | reverse complement strand
TCTACGGCACAACGTGAGACGACATCGTCGCGCGAGCGGAGCGTCTCTCGTCTCCAACCGGCGCGCGATCGCGCGGGGGAATGAGACGAGAGCCGGGGCGGAAATCTTTGAAAAACCATCGGGCGACGAAGACGAGAGAAACACCCGCCACCGATGCGATAAATCACAAGTCGGCGGGGGGTTTCGTCTCACGGTGTCTCCGGGCCCTCCAGCGCGCGAGCGACTCTCGGCGAGTCGCCGCGGCGTTGTAGGTTACCACCGGTTCGCGCCGGCCGACGCCGCCGAATCCGAAAGGGCACAGGCACGGTGCTTGAACACCGGCCGCGGGCCTCCCTCGGATCGTTGGCGCGCCAACGCCTCGCTCCTCGCTCGCAGAGCACCGCCGGCGCGCGCGTACGCGCGCCTGGGCGGTGTGACCGGAGGGGATCTCGCGTGCGGTCGATCTCGACACTCGTCGTCCACGGTCACAGACGCAACGTTGCAACGAACGTTGTGGCGTGGTCGATCGAGTGAGAGAGAGCGGC
>NW_012057728.1:0-385 GCF_000956235.1 Wasmannia auropunctata | reverse complement strand
GGTCGAACATGAGTTTCGCGAGTTCGATGTCGAGACTCGGAATCGTCTGTAGATGACTTAGGTACCTGGCGGGGTGTTGTACTCGGTAGAGCAGTTACCACGCTGCGATCTGTTGAGACTCAGCCCTCGGCTTGGGGATTCGTCTTGTCGGTTAGACGAGACCCCACGCGCGCGCGCCAGCCCCGTCGGCGAAAGCAACACGCGGCGAGGGACTTAGCCGCGCGACAGCCCCGTGGGGCGAAAGCAACACGCGGCGAGGGACTTAGCCGCGCGACAGCCCCGTGGGGCGAAAGCAACACGCGGCGAGGGACTTAGCCGCGCGACAGCCCCGTGGGGCGAAAGCAACACGCGGCGAGGGACTTAGCCGCGCGACAGCCCCGCGGGG
>NW_012057727.1:0-376 GCF_000956235.1 Wasmannia auropunctata | reverse complement strand
GGTTAGCGCTTGTTCGGTCTCGCGCTCGGTCAGGTTAGCGCTCGGTTAGGCTAGCGCGTACGTCGGTCCTACCGCCGGCGGGTCTGTCGCGCGCTCCGCGGCTAAGTCCCGCGCCGCGTGTTGCTTTCGCCGACGGGGCCGACAGGCGCTCAGCGGCCAAGTGCCTCGCCTGACACGTCGGGCTAGCGCTCGGTCAGGTTAGCGCTCGGTACAGGTAGCGACTACGGTCACGGTACGCGGGCTACGGTTCGGTCTCGCGCTCGGTCAGGTTAGCGCTCGGTTAGGCTAGCGCGTACGTCGGTCCTACCGCCGGCGGTCGTGTCGCGCGCTCCGCGGCTAGCCCGCGCCGCGTGTTGCTTTCGCCGACGGGGCCGAC
>NW_012057726.1:0-332 GCF_000956235.1 Wasmannia auropunctata | reverse complement strand
TCCCTCGCCTCGTGTTGCTTTCGCTTCACGGGGCTGGGCGCGCGGCTAATTCCCTCGCCGCGTGTTGCTTTCGCCGACGGGGCCGACAGGCGCTCCGCGGCCAAGTACCTCGCCTGACACGTCGGGCCAGCGCTCGGTCAGGTTAGCCTCCGGTCAGGTTAGCGCTCGGTCAGGTTAGCGCTCGGTCAGGCTAGCGCGTACGTCGGGCCTACCGCCGGCGGGGCTGACGAGCGGTCGGCGGCCAAGTTCCACGCCGCGTGTTGCTTTCGCCGACGGGGCTGGGCGCGCGGCTAAGTCCCTCGCCGCGTGTTACTGAGTCGACAAGGCACACA
>NW_012057725.1:0-343 GCF_000956235.1 Wasmannia auropunctata | reverse complement strand
TAAGACGTCGAGATTCGATTTTTGAATGGTAGAAACGCCGCGAACGCAAGGATACGACGTTTCCGAGCTTCAAACGGCGAGAATCGACGTTTGAGCGGTGGGAACGTCGCGGGCGCTCGGATCCGGCGGTTCGGCGCTTCGCACGTCGAGATTCGACGTTTGAATGGTAGAAACGCCGCGAACGCAAGGATACGACGTTTCCGAAGCTTCAAAACGGCGAAGAAGTCGACGTTTTAGAAGTCGGTTGGGAACGTCGCGGGCGCTCGGATCCGGACGGTTCGGCGCTTCGGACACGGTCGAGATTCGACGTTTGAATGGTAGAAACGCCGCGAACGCAAGGATA
>NW_012057724.1:0-508 GCF_000956235.1 Wasmannia auropunctata | reverse complement strand
GGCGACAACACGTGTCGAGAGACGCGTGAGTGAGCGTTGGCGCAAAACACCAGTGGGGCGGGCACAATCGAGTGCGCCCGGCGGGATACGCGACGAGTACACGACAAACGCGCCGTGCCGGTCCCAAGGATGTCTCTCGCGCGCTCGCGGAGAGAATCGCTTTCGTGGACTCGGACACGCGCGCGGTCGGCTCCGCGCGATCCACACACCAGGGCGGCTCCTCGGGCCGGAGATCGCGACTGCTCCGAGAGACCGAGTACCCGCGGAGTACAGAGGAGAGACGTATCATCTCCGAGGCTGGAGCCCGCGCACGGCAGGCGCGGCTCCATTTTTGCACGCGCGCGCACCTCTCTCGAGGCGCACCTCTCACCGAGAGTACGGTGGGGCGGCCTACGCAGGGCGGCGGCGCGGAGCGGCGCGACGTGACTCTCGCGTCGAGGTCCCGTCGTCGCGCTCTTCTCTCCTCGGGCGAACGTATCTTATATATATATATCTCCACTTGTACTAG
>NW_012057723.1:0-413 GCF_000956235.1 Wasmannia auropunctata | reverse complement strand
CTGACCGAGCGCTAGCCTGGCCGAGCGCTAACCTGACCGAGCGCTAACCTGACCGAGCGCTAGCCCGACGTGTCAGGCGAGGCACTTGGCCGCTGAGCGCCTGTCGGCCCCGTCGGCGAAAGCAACACGCGGCGCGGGACTAGCCGCGGAGCGCGCGACAGACCCGCCGGCGGTAGGCCCGACGTACGCGCTAGCCTAACCGAGCGTCTAACCTGACCACCGAGCGCGAGACCGAACGAGCGCTAACCGTGACCGAGCGCTAACCTGACCGAGCGCTAACCTGACCGAGCGCGAGCCCGACGGGTCAGGCGAGGTACTTGGCCGCGGAGCGCCTGTCGGCCCCGTCGGCGAAAGCAACACGCGGCGAGAAAGCAACACGCCGCGAGGGACTTAGAAAATTTTCGGCTCGGTCA
>NW_012057722.1:0-527 GCF_000956235.1 Wasmannia auropunctata | reverse complement strand
GGACTTAGCCGCTGGAAGCGAGGTACCGCCGCGGCGTGTTGCTTTGGCCAAGCGTACCTCCGGCGCCGAAAATTCTTCGCTATCGGGGCGAACGGACGACGGGGGTGCACGGGGGTGGTAGGGTGGCCGAATAAACGTGCGGGCACGCGAATCGACGTAATATTAAGGGGGCTAGCGGGAAGGACGTCGATACGGCCAGGTTTACCTCCGGACCCGACCGAGCCGAAAATTTTCTAAGTCCCGCGCGGCGTGTTGCTTTCGCGCGGCGTGTTGCTTTCGCCGCGATTACCTCCGGCGCCGAAAGTCTACGCTAGGTCGGGTACGGAACGGCGACGGGGTGCACGGGGGTGGTAGGGTGGCCGAATAAACGTGCGGGCGCGCGAATCGACGTAACATTAAGGGCGCTAGCGGGGAAGCGTCGAACGGCCAGGTTTACCTCCGGACCCGACCGAGCCGAAAATTTTCAAGTCCCGCGCGGCGTGTTGCTTTCGCGCGGCGTGTTGCTTTCGCCGCGACTGAGTCGACAA
>NW_012057721.1:0-341 GCF_000956235.1 Wasmannia auropunctata | reverse complement strand
GATCTGAACGCCCGCGACGTTCCCACCGCTCAAACGTCGATTCTCGCCGTTTGAAGCTCGGAAACGTCGTATCCTTGCGTTCGCGGCGTTTCCACCATTCAAAACGTCGAATCTCGACGTGCGAAGCGCGGAACCGCCGGATCCGAGCGCCCGCCGACGTTCCCACCGCTCAAACGTACGATTCTCGCCGTTTGAAGCTCGGAAACGTCGTATCCTTGCGTTCGCGGCGTTTCCACCATTCAAACGTCGAATCTCGACGTGCGAAGCGCGGAACCGCCGGATCCGAACGCCCGCGACGATCCCACCGCTCAAAACTGAGTCGACAAGGCACACAGGGGATA
>NW_012057719.1:0-454 GCF_000956235.1 Wasmannia auropunctata | reverse complement strand
TCAGCCTGGCCGCGCGTCCGAGCTCGCGCGGACCGCCGCCCCGTTTGCAGGGGGCTACGGCACAACGTGAGACGACATCGTCGCGCGAGCGGAGCGTCTCTCGTCTCCAACCGGCGCGCGATCGCGCGGGGGAATGAGACGAGAGCCGGGGCGGAAATCTTTGAAAAACCATCGGGCGACGAAGACGAGAGAAACACCCGCCACCGATGCGATAAATCACAAGTCGGCGGGGGGTTTCGTCTCACGGTGTCTCCGGGCCCTCCAGCGCGCGAGCGACTCTCGGCGAGTCGCCGCGGCGTTGTAGGTTACCACCGGTTCGCGCCGGCCGACGCCGCCGAATCCGAAAGGGCACAGGCACGGTGCTTGAACACCGGCCGCGGGCCTCCCTCGGATCGTTGGCGCGCCAACGCCTCGCTCCTCGCTCGCAGAGCACCGCCGGCGCGCGCGTACGCGA
>NW_012057718.1:0-323 GCF_000956235.1 Wasmannia auropunctata | reverse complement strand
TAAGTCGTCGTACGGATAAAATTCTGAATTTAAATATAGTTTCACATTGGTTAATTTACATTCATCGAATAAAGAAGCATCTTTAGACATGACGTTCTTTCGACCAGTCTGCATGGCAAAGATAACGTATCGTGGTTTTTCTAGTTGCGTCGCAGTCTTTACAGCCCATGAATGCTTGGTAGTGCTCTGCAACAAGGGGTACTCGTACAGATCCCACGAGCGAAAACTCACGCTCAGATATCGGCCGCTTTCCAAAGCTCGTAGCATGGACAGTTTATTGACCTCGTTTAACATGACGTGAGGCATTCGCCATTGCACCTTGA
>NW_012057717.1:0-346 GCF_000956235.1 Wasmannia auropunctata | reverse complement strand
GAGGGCCCGGAGACACCGTGAGACGAAACCCCCCGCTGACTTGTGATTTATCGCATCGGTGGCGGGTGTTTCTCTCGTCTTCGTCGCCCGATGGTTTTTCAAAGATTTCCGCCCCGGCTCTCGTCTCATTCCCCCGCGCGATCGCGCGCCGGTTGGAGACGAGAGACGCTCCGCTCGCGCGACGATGTCGTCTCACGTTGTGCCGTAGCCCCCTGCAAACGGGGCGGCGGTCCGCGCGTGCTCGGACGCGCGGCCAGGCTGATCGAAGGGCCCCCATTCCCTCGCGAGTGGCGTTGATCCCGGAGATCCCACTCTCCCCCGTCGACTCTCCGTGCCTCCTCGCGCA
>NW_012057716.1:0-476 GCF_000956235.1 Wasmannia auropunctata | reverse complement strand
TACTAGATGGTTCGATTAGTCTTTCGCCCCTATACCTAGTTCCGACGATCGATTTGCACGTCAGAATCGCTACGGACCTCCATCAGGGTTTCCCCTGACTTCGTCCTGACCAGGCATAGTTCACCATCTTTCGGGTCCCAACGTGTACGCTCTGGGTGCGCCTCTTCTCGCGATGAGAACGAGACGCCCCGGGAGTGCGGAGCCGCATCGCGACGCGGCCCATCCTCCCTCGGTCGACAACCAGGGCCGACCTTCACTTTCATTGCGCCTTTAGGTATCCGCTGAGTCCCAATGACTCGCGTACATGTTAGACTCCTTGGTCCGTGTTTCAAGACGGGTCCTAAGAGTACCCAAAGCAGTAGCGTCGCCGACCGGTATCCGTCGCCACGCGCGACCCCCGCGAAGAGGCGCGCGCGCGGCGAACGTTTTGCAGGCCTGTCGAAGGTTAACTGAGTCGACAAGGCACACAGGGGATA
>NW_012057715.1:0-435 GCF_000956235.1 Wasmannia auropunctata | reverse complement strand
TCGGTGTGCGCAGAAGGGTCTGGGCGCGAGCCTGCCTGGAGCCGCCGTCGGTTGCAGATCTTGGTGGTAGTAGCAAATACTCCAGCGAGGCCCTGGAGGACTGACGTGGAGAAGGGTTTCGTGTGAACAGCCGTTGCACACGAGTCAGTCGATCCTAAGCCCTAGGAGAAATCCTATGTCAATGACGGCGTACTATACTCTAGTGTTGTCCTAGCCAAAATGATCGATTACTGTAAAAAGTAAGAGAGAGATAGAGCGAACGACACACGCCCGTCGGGCGAAAGGGAATCCGGTTCCTATTCCGGAACCCGGCAGCGGAACCGCATACAATTCGGGCCCTCGTAAGAGTGTTCGTCGGGGTAACCCAAAATGACCTGGAGACGCCGTCGGGAGATCCGAGAAGAGTTTTCTTTTCTGTATAAGCGTTCGAGTTCC
>NW_012057714.1:0-308 GCF_000956235.1 Wasmannia auropunctata | reverse complement strand
GGGACTTAGCCGCGCGACAGCCCTGTGGGTCGAAAGCAACACGCGGCGAGGGACTTAGCCGCGCGACAGCCCCGTGGGGCGAAAGCAACACGCGGCGAGGGACTTAGCCGCGCGACAGCCCCGCGGGGCGAAAGCAACACGCGGCGAGGGACTTAGCCGCGCGCCCAGCCCCGCGGGGCGAAAGCAACACGCGGCGAGGGACTTAGCCGCGCGACAGCCCCGTGGGGCGAAAGCAACACGCGGCGAGGGACTTAGCCGCGCGACAGCCCCGCGGGGCGAAACTGAGTCGACAAGGCACACAGGGGATA
>NW_012057713.1:0-327 GCF_000956235.1 Wasmannia auropunctata | reverse complement strand
GTGTTGCTTTCGCCGACGGGGCTGGGCGCGCGGCTAAGTCCCTCGCCGCGTGTTGCTTTCGCTCCACGGGGCTGGGCGCGCGGCTAAGTCCCTCGCCGCGTGTTGCTTTCGCCCCGCGGGGCTGGGCGCGCGGCTAAGTCCCTCGCCGCGTGTTGCTTTCGCCCCGCGGGGCTGGGCGCGCGGCTAAGTCCCTCGCCGCGTGTTGCTTTCGCCCCGCGGGGCTGGGCGCGCGGCTAAGTCCCTCGCCGCGTGTTGCTTTCGCCCCGCGGGGCTGTCGCGCGGCTAAGTCCCTCGCCGCGTGTTGCTTTCGCCCCACGGGGCTGTCGA
>NW_012057712.1:0-489 GCF_000956235.1 Wasmannia auropunctata | reverse complement strand
TGTCGTCCGAAATGACACAAACGAGTGGGAGAGGAGAAGAATGAGGGTTGTTGACCGAGGCGTCAACGAGATCTGGCGCGGGCGCGCGCGCGACGAAGGTGTCGCGCCGCCGCCGCCCGGAGACCAAGAGCGCCCCAAGTACAAGTGGAGATATATATATATATAAGATACGTTCGCCCGAGGAGAGAAGAGCGCGACGACGGGACCTCGACGCCGAGAGTCACGTCGCGCCGCTCCGCGCCGCCGCCCTGCGTAGGCCGCCCCACCGTACTCTCGGTGAGAGGTGCGCCTCGAGAGAGGTGCGCGCGCGTGCAAAAATGGAGCCGCGCCTGCCGTGCGCGGGCTCCAGCCTCGGAGATGATACGTCTCTCCTCTGTACTCCGCGGGTACTCGGTCTCTCGGAGCAGTCGCGATCTCCGGCCCGAGGAGCCGCCCTGGTGTGTGGATCGCGCGAACCGATCGCGCGTGTCCGAGTCCACGAAAGCGATT
>NW_012057711.1:0-387 GCF_000956235.1 Wasmannia auropunctata | reverse complement strand
TGTGCTCTTCCGATCTGTTAGCCTCCGGTCAGGTTAGCGCTCGGTCAGGTTAGCGCTCGGTCAGGCTAGCGCGTACGTTCGGGCCTACCGCCGGCGGGGCTGACGAGCGGTCGGCGGCCAAGTTCCACGCCGCGTGTTGCTTTCGCCGACGGGGCTGGGCGCGCGGCTAAGTCCCTCGCCGCGTGTTGCTTTCGCTTCACGGGGCTGGGCGCGCGGCTAAGTCCCTCGCCGCGTGTTGCTTTCGCCCCGCGGGGCTGGGCGCGCGGCTAAGTCCCTCGCCGCGTGTTGCTTTCGCCCCGCGGGGCTGGGCGCGCGGCTAAGTCCCTCGCCGCGTGTTGCTTTCGCCCCGCGGGGCTGGGACTGAGTCGACAAGGCACACAGGGGATA
>NW_012057710.1:0-338 GCF_000956235.1 Wasmannia auropunctata | reverse complement strand
TTTTTGCGTTCTCAGCATAACTCTCCTCTACCAGCCGGAACTACAATGATGCCTATACTTTAATCGTGGAGAAGGATTTTTTAATCTGTTGCCTTTAATTATGTTTATTTTGTTTTGGAAAATAATCGCGTTCGATCGATAAAACAGACGACTTTAGGATCGCCTTAAGGGGATCCTAAACCCTAGATCAAACTCCAAAAAATCCCGCTTTACCGACAATTTGTGAGTATGTATGCGTGCGATATTGATGTAGTAGTGTATAGTGATGTGTCATGTTTATAACCACATCAATATATCTCACGCATACATATACACGAATTTGTAGGATACAAATGTAT
>NW_012057709.1:0-306 GCF_000956235.1 Wasmannia auropunctata | reverse complement strand
TGAGCGTTGGTAACGTCGCGGGCGCTCGGATCCGTCGGTTCTGCGCTTCGCACGTCGAGATTCGACGTTTGAACTGGTGGAAACGTCCGCGTACGCAAGGATACGACGTTTCCGAGTCTTCAAACGGCGAGAATCGACGTTTGAGTCGGTCGGAACGTCGGCGGGCGCGTCGGACTCCGGCGTTCCGCGCTTCGCACGTCGAGATTCGACGTTTGAATGGTGGAAACGCCGCGAACGCAAGGATACGACGTTTCCGAGCTTCAAACGGCGAGAATCGACGTTTGAGCGGTCGGAACGTCGCGGGCA
>NW_012057708.1:0-471 GCF_000956235.1 Wasmannia auropunctata | reverse complement strand
TATCCCCTGTGTGCCTTGTCGACTCAGTCGACGTTTGAGCGGTGGGAACGTCGCGGGCGCTCGGATCCGGCGGTTCCGCGCTTCGCACGTCGAGATTCGACGTTTGAATGGTGGAAACGCCGCGAACGCAACGGATACCCGACGTTTCCGAGCCTTCAACGGCGAGAATCGACGTTTGAGCGGTGGGAACGTCGCGGGCGCTCGGATCCGGCGGTTCCGCGCTTCGCACGTCGAGATTCGACGTTTGAATGGTGGAAACGCCGCGAACGCAAGGATACGACGTTTCCGAGCTTCAAACGGCGAGAATCGACGTTTGAGCGGTGGGAACGTCGCGGGCGCTCGGATCCGACGTAATAACTTCGTATAGCATACAAGATTCGACGTTTGAATGGTGGAAACGCCGCGAACGCAATGATTCGACGTTTCCGGGGTTAAACGGCGAGAATCGTAATAACTTCGTATAGCATACAA
>NW_012057707.1:0-352 GCF_000956235.1 Wasmannia auropunctata | reverse complement strand
ATACTTCGCACGTCGAGATTCGACGTTTGAATGGTGGAAACGCCGCGAACGCAAGGATACGACCGTTTCCGACGCTTCAAACGGCCGTAGAATCGACGTTTGAGCGGTAGGGAACGTCGACGGGCGCTCGGATCCGGCGGTACCGTCGCTTTCGCACGTCGAGATTCGACGTTTGAATGGTGGAAACGCCGCGAACGCAAGGATACGACGTTTCCGAGCTTCAAACGGCGAGAATCGACGTTTGAGCGGTGGGAACGTCGCGGGCGCTCGGATCCGGCGGTTCCGCGCTTCGCACGTCGAGATTCGACGTTTGAATGGTGGAAACGCCGCGAACGCAAGGATACGACGTTTC
>NW_012057706.1:0-481 GCF_000956235.1 Wasmannia auropunctata | reverse complement strand
TATCCAATCCAAACATGGATGTCTATGTCTTTATCCGCAAAGAACTCTTCGCGATCCTTTTCACCAATATAGTAAGGTTGACAACGAGCCAAATCAGTAAAGAACTCTACAGCCTCATCACCCTTAGGTCGGCGTGTTACTACACCGATCTTGTGCCCCTCTTGGATTACAATTGTTGCCAATTGCTTCGCTAGGTTTACATCCTTGCAGAATAAACCCTCGAAGTCAATAGCTATGTTAAGCTTCTTATCTTTATACTCCTTATCTGGGCGTAGACGGGAGAAATCAGAACAGCGTTTGATAAGCTCTTCAGCCCGCTGGTTGATCTTACGAGAACCGATATGCCAGTGTACCATCATCACAGAGATTACTGTGGTAGCCGATATGACAGCCGTTGGATACAAGTTTTCATTGAACATACCAGCCGTATTGGTGATCAATGCTACAACAGACACACATGAAGCGATAACGGCGTACCCTA
>NW_012057705.1:0-328 GCF_000956235.1 Wasmannia auropunctata | reverse complement strand
GTGTGCCTTGTCGACTCAGTCACCATTCAAACGTCGAATCTCGACGTGCGAAGCGCGAAACCGCCGGATCCGAGCGCCCGCGACGTTCCCACCGCTCAAACGTCGATTCTCGCCGTTTGAACGCGACGGAAACGTCGTATCCTTGCGTTCGCGGCGTTTCCACCATTCAAACGTCGAATCTCGACGTGCGAAGCGCGGAACCGCCGGATCCGAGCGCCCGCGACGTTCCCACCGCTCAAACGTCGATTCTCGCCGTTTGAAGCGAGGAAACGTCGTATCCTTGCGTTCGCGGCGTTTCCACCATACGTAATAACTTCGTATAGCATAC
>NW_012057704.1:0-396 GCF_000956235.1 Wasmannia auropunctata | reverse complement strand
CGCGGGCGCTCGGATCCGGCGGTTCCGCGCTTCGCACGTCGAGATTCGACGTTTGAATGGTAGAAACGCCGCGAACGCAAGGATACGACGTTTCCGAGCTTCAAACGGCGAGAATCGACGTTTGAGCGGTGGGAACGTCGCGGGCGCTCGGATACGGCGGTTCCGCGCTTCGCACTGCGAGATTCGACGTTTGAATGGTAGAAACGCCGCGAACGCAAGGATACGACGTTTCCGAGCTTCAAACGGCGAGAATCGACGTTTGAGCGGTGGGAACGTCGCGGGCGCTCGGATTCGACGGTTTCGCGCTTCGCACGTCGAGATTCGACGTTTGAATGGTAGAAACGCCGCGAACGCAAGGATACGACGTTTCCGAGCTTCAACGTAATAACTTCGTAT
>NW_012057703.1:0-428 GCF_000956235.1 Wasmannia auropunctata | reverse complement strand
TATCCCCTGTGTGCCTTGTCGACTCAGTTAGCGGGGTATCCCCTGTGTGCCTTGTCGACTCAGTCCCGACCCAATAATTTTCTAAGTCCCGCGCGGCGTGTTCCTCTCGCGCGGCGTGTTGCTTTCGCCGCGTTTACCTCCGGCGCCGAAAATTCTCCGCTATCAATGCGAACGGACGACGGGGGTGCACGGGGGCACTCGGGTGGTCGAATAGACGTGCGGGCACGCGAATCGACGTAATATTAAAGGCGCTAGCAGGGAAGCGTCGATCGGCCAGGTTTACCTCCGGACCCGACCCGAAAATTTTCTAAGTCCCGCGCGGCGTGTTGCTTTTGCGCGGAGTGTTGCTTTCGCCGCGTTTACCTCCGGCGCCGAAAATTCTCCGCTATCGAGGCGAACGACTGAGTCGACAAGGCACACAGGGGATA
>NW_012057702.1:0-391 GCF_000956235.1 Wasmannia auropunctata | reverse complement strand
TATCCCCTGTGTGCCTTGTCGACTCAGTTGTACGGAATCATCCCGTCTTCCCATCTCAATCCATGGTGATAAGCAATCAACCAGGAAGCGCCAGACTTGTCGAATTTTGTTAAAGAATTCCATGGCATAGGACTCACAAAAATGTAATGCGAAAGAACTGTACCTCTTCTCAGGACAGCCACTTCTTTTACGATAAATCTCTTTCCAACGGTGACTCCTTGCAGATCTACAAACGTAGGTACGATCATGACGAGTAATTTATCAAAACTGTGTCCTCATCGCGAAT
Source organism: Wasmannia auropunctata (assembly GCF_000956235.1). Taxonomy (NCBI): domain Eukaryota; kingdom Metazoa; phylum Arthropoda; class Insecta; order Hymenoptera; family Formicidae; genus Wasmannia; species Wasmannia auropunctata. The sequence continues at coordinate 105 of NW_012057702.1, read as the reverse complement.
TGTCGCAGTTTTTATCTCGGATGAGAATATTTGTAGACGTGACAATTTATGTACGTAATAACTTCGTATAGCATACAACTGAGTCGACAAGGCACACAGGGGATA
>NW_012057701.1:0-538 GCF_000956235.1 Wasmannia auropunctata | reverse complement strand
TACCATTCAAACGTCGAATCTCGACGTTCGAAGCGCGGAACCGCAGGATCCGAGCGCCCCGCGCCCGTTCCCACCGCTCCTAAACGTCGATTCTCGCCGTTGAAGTCTCGGAAACGTCGTATCCTGCGTTCGCGGNGTTTCCACCATTCAAACGTCGAATCTCGACGTGCGAGCGACGAACCGCCGGATCCGAGCGCCCGCGCCGTTCCCACCGCTCAAACGTCGATTCTCGCCGTTTGAATATCGGAAACGTCGTATCCTTGCGTTCGCGGCGTTTCCACCATTCAAACGTCGAATCTCGACGTGCGAAGCGCGGAACCGCCGGATCCGAGCGCCCGCGACGTTCCCACCGCCTCAAACGTCGATTCCCGCCGTTTGAAGCTCGGAAACGTCGTATCCTTGCGTTCGCGGCGTTTCCGACCGATTCAAACGTCGAATCTCGACGTGCGAAGCGCGGAACCGCCGGATCCGAGCGCCGCGCAGTTCCCACCCTCAAACGTCGATTCTCGCCGTTTGAAGCTCGGAACTGAGTCGACAA
>NW_012057700.1:0-633 GCF_000956235.1 Wasmannia auropunctata | reverse complement strand
TGCTGTAGTGGTTGCCGGCGGCGCCGTTACTAATCTTGTTGCCGTAGCTCCACGGCGGATCAGCCATTATCAGATCGTACTGTCGTTCACCCACTGATCACCTCCGATAATTTCACAACCAGCACGGTCAGTCCGATCGATAAAAACCAAAACACGAACAAGCCAGCCAACATATAGGCCCATGCATTACGCATCAGGTGCCGTTTAATATTCATGCTGCACGCTCCTGAACTGGCCGGTGTTTACGCTGGCGAACATCGGGAATATGGTCCGGCGTGCGCCCAGTATTTTCTGCCTGCTGTTTATCCAGCCATGCTTCAACTTCATCGCGGTTCCAGGCTACCGTACGGTTGGTTAGCGCGAACCTCTGCGGGAACTCGCCGGCTTTCTCCAGCTTGGTGATCTGCGATTCCGACATCGGTACCATCACCAGGAGCTGTTGTTTTCGAATTGCTGCTTTCATGGATACTCCTTTGGCGGGGCCGAAGCCCCGCGGCGGTGGGTTACATAGGGACTTCGTTCATTTCGTCGCGCCGAACGTTGTAAACGTCGGTGGCCAACTGCAGGTGTTCTTCATGGCTGGCCAGAACGTGGGCGCCGTATTTATAGGCCTTGTCCAACTCCTCCACGCTG
>NW_012057699.1:0-448 GCF_000956235.1 Wasmannia auropunctata | reverse complement strand
TTTATACGAAGTTATACGATTTACCTCCGGACCCGACCCGAAAATTTTCTAAGTCCCGCGCGGCGTGTTGCTTTCGCGCGGCGTGTTGCTTTCGCCGCGTTTACCTCCGACGCCGAAAATTCTCCGCTATCGAGGCGAACGGTCGATGGGGGTGCACGGGGGCACTCGGGTGGCCAAATAGACATGCGGGCACGCGAATCGACGTAATATTAAGGGCGCTAGCGGGGAAGGGTCGATCGGCCAGGTTTACCTCCGGACCCGACCCGAAAATTTTCTAAGTCCCGCGCGGTGTATTGCTTTGCGCGGCGTGTTGCTTTCGCCGCGTTTACCTCCGGCGACCGAAAATTCTCCGCTACCGAGGCGAACGGACGACGGGGGTGCAAGGGGGCACTCGGGTGGCCGAATAGACGTGCGGGCACGCGAATCGACGTAATATTAAAGGCGCCAG
>NW_012057698.1:0-416 GCF_000956235.1 Wasmannia auropunctata | reverse complement strand
CGAACGGACTACGGGGGTGCACGGGGGCACTAGGGTGGCCGAATAAACGTGCGGGCACGCGAATCGACGTAACATTAAGGGCTTTAGCGGGGAAGCGTAGATCGGCCAGGTTTACCTCCGGATCCGACCGAGCCGAAATTTTTCTAAGTCCCGCGCGGCGTGTTGCTTTCGCGCGGCGTGTTGCTTTCGCCGCGATTACCTCCGGCGCCGAAACTTCTCCGCTATCGAGGCGAACGGACGGACGGGGGTGCACGGGGGCACTAGGGTGGCCGAATAAACGTGCGGGCACGCGAATCGACGTAACATTAAGGGCTTTAGCGGGGAAGCGTAGATCGGCCAGGTTTACCTCCGGACCCGACCGAGCCGAAAATTTTCTAAGTCCCTCGCGGCGTGTTGCTTTCTCGCCGCGTGTTGCA
>NW_012057697.1:0-565 GCF_000956235.1 Wasmannia auropunctata | reverse complement strand
TATCCCCTGTGTGCCTTGTCGACTCAGTAAAATTTTTGGCTCTGTGGGGTCCGGAGGTAAACCTGGCCGATCGACGCTTCGCTTCCCCGCTGGCGCCCTTAATATTACGTCGATTTCCGTGCCCACACGTCTATTCGGCCACCCGAGTGCCCCCGTGCACCCCCGTCGACCGTTCGCCTCGATAGCGGAAATTTTTGGCGCCGGAGGTAAACGCGGCGAAAGCAAACGCCGCGCGAAAGCAACACGCCGCGCGGGACTTAGAAAATTTTCGGGTCGGGTCCGGAGGTAAACCAGGCCGATCGACGCTTCCCCGCCAGCGCCCTTAATATTACGTCGATTCGCGTGCCCGCACGTATGTTCGGCCACTCAAGTGCCCCCGTGCACCACCGTCGACCGTTCGCCTCGATAGCGGAGAATTTTCGGCGTCGGAGACTGAGTCGACAAGGCACACAGGGGATAGTCGACAAGGCACACAGGGGATAAAAAAATTTTCGACTCTGTCGGGTCCGGAGGTAAACCTGGCCGATCGACGCTTCCCCGCTAGCGCCCTTAACTGAGTCGACAA
>NW_012057696.1:0-373 GCF_000956235.1 Wasmannia auropunctata | reverse complement strand
TATCCCCTGTGTGCCTTGTCGACTCAGTTATGCTATACGAAGTTATTACGTATATCTTTATTATTTTTATTTTTATGCATATTATTTTTGAAAAGCAATAAAAATTTCTATAAATATAATCTCTCACTTCGAACACTCGAGGACATGTATATAATGTTTTTAAAGCAAAGGAATAGTTCTGTAAAATGTAATCTGTTACTTCGAAGACTCGAGGACATCTATATAATTATTTTAAAGCAAATAAATATTTCTAAAAATGCAATCTCTCACTTCGTAGACTCGAGGACCGGCACATAGTTTTATTAAAGCAAATAAATATTTCTAAAAACAATCACTCACTCCGAAACTGAGTCGACAAGGCACACAGGGGATA
>NW_012057695.1:0-392 GCF_000956235.1 Wasmannia auropunctata | reverse complement strand
TATCCCCTGTGTGCCTTGTCGACTCAGTCATACATTATACGAAGTTATACGATTTTTATAATTTTTAAATAATTTGCACATGTTTTAAATAATATTTAAACTATTATAAGAAATTCATCATGTATTTTAAACATTTTTGACTGATTAATTAAATTAAATGCAAAGCAGAGTAATAAGAAATACGTTATGACACGAGCAAGTGTCTGAAGTGCCTCGCGCCAGTCTCGAACGTGCCTGACCCCGCGAATTCTACGCGCACCCATTCGTGAACTTCAATAGCTTACCTTTCAAATTCTATTTATCGGATCGCGTTTTGGTAAAGAACTTTTCGTCTTAGAATTTCACGGAGAATACGCTGGCACCTGGCGGTACGCCAGTTCTGGGACACCCTA
>NW_012057694.1:0-582 GCF_000956235.1 Wasmannia auropunctata | reverse complement strand
TCAAACGCAACGTTGCAGAAGATCACACTGGTGACTGAAACAGCAGAGATCGCATTCGAGCAGAATGGTGCCACACCTCCAGATGTTGTAAAGAAAACCAACATTAAACCTTACACCGTTACCACAGGGACTGTCAACACAGATAACCTAAATTCGGCTAAGATGACGGTTGGTGCTGAATCTACTTCAGGGGTATCTTCAACCCTGAAAGGTAACACTGTAGCAGATTATGTCCGTATTAAGGGGAACACTGCCACTTCCGCAGATGTTCCTCAGCTGATTGTTGACGGCAAGACTCAACTCCACGACGTTGAAATACTAGGGGAGGTTAGCGGTCTTAAGGCAGACGTTGAGGGGATTGATATTCATCCATCGAGCGTTACTACTGGACGAATTGCCACCGAGACTTTAGAAGTTTCACACAATACAAATTTGATTGGTAAGACTACCGTTGGTCAGTTGGAGATCACTGGGGAGGTTACAGGTCTTGGCCTTAACTTGAACGTTGATGGTAAAGACATCAAGCCTAACTCTGTAGCTACTACAGGAGAGGCCACTGTTGGGACTAACTTGTCAATTGGT
>NW_012057693.1:0-314 GCF_000956235.1 Wasmannia auropunctata | reverse complement strand
GCGCCAGCGACGTTCCCACCGCTCAAACGTCGATTCTCGCCGTTTGAAGCTCGGAAACCGTCGTACCTCCTTGCGTTCCTCGGCGTTTCCACCAATTCAAACGTACGTAATCTACGACGTGCGAAGCGCGGAAACGTCCGGTATCCGAGCCGCCGCGACGTTCCCACCGCTCAAACGTCGATTCTCGCCGTTTGAAGCTCGGAAACGTCGTATCCTTGCGTTCGCGGCGTTTCCACCATTCAAACGTCGAATCTCGACGTGCGAAGCGCGGAACCGCCGGATCCGAGCGCCCGCGACGTTCCCACCGCTCAAAC
>NW_012057692.1:0-364 GCF_000956235.1 Wasmannia auropunctata | reverse complement strand
TGCTATACGAAGTTATTACGTGGGGGTGGTAGGGTGGCCGAATAAACGTGCGGGCACGCGAATCGACGTAATATTAAGGGGGCTAGCGGGGAAGCGTCGATCGGCCAGGTTTACCTCCGGACCCGACCGAGCCGAAAATTTTCTAAGTCCCGCGCGGCGTGTTGCTTTCGCGCCGCGTGTTGCTTTCGCCGCGATTACCTCCGGCGACCGTAAAATTCTTACGCTATCGGGGCGAACGGACGACGGGGTGTCACGGGGGTGGGTAGGGTGGCCGAATAAACGTGCGGGCGCGCGAATCGACGTAACATTAAGGGCGCTAGCGGGGAAGCGTCAACGGCCAGGTTTACCTCCGGACCCGACCGAA
>NW_012057691.1:0-496 GCF_000956235.1 Wasmannia auropunctata | reverse complement strand
CGGTGGGTAACGTCGCGGGCGGCTCGGAGTCCTCTCGGTTCCGCGCTTCGCACGTCGAGATTCGACGTTTGAATGGTAGAAACGTCGCGAACGCAAGGATACGACGTTACCCGAGCTTCAAACGGCGAGAATCGACGTTTGAGCGGTAGGGTAACGTCGCGGGCGCTCGGATCAGGCGGTTCCGCGCTTCGCACGTCGAAATTCGACGTTTGTAATGGTAGAAATGCCGCGAACGCAAGGATACGACGTTTCCGAGCTTCAAACGGCGAGAATCGACGTTTGAGCGGTGGGAACGTCGCGGGCGCTCGGATACGGCGGTTCCGCGCTTCGCACGTCGAGATTCGACGTTTGAATGGTAGAAACGCGACGAACGCAAGGATACGACGTTTCCGGAGCGTTCAAACGGCGAGAATCGACGTTTGAGCGGTGGGAACGTCGCGGGCGCTCGTATACGGCGGTTCCGCGCTTCGCACGTCGAGATTCGAGTTTGAATGGT
>NW_012057690.1:0-576 GCF_000956235.1 Wasmannia auropunctata | reverse complement strand
GGATTGTCTGTTCTAGACTTCCCCTGAGTTCACACAGTTTTACATGGGCTAGTATGCCAACCCATTTTTACACCAGCACCAATGAAGTAACCCTCACCGATACGTCGGCCCAGAGTCTTCTTGGTCATGGTAGGCCAAGGCCACGGACGGCCCAAGACAGGGATCTCTTGAGCTTTAGTACGGATCTGCTCATAGGTTCGGAAACCGTCAGGGATGTACTCGATAGGTTTCATGATTGACCAGAACAACTGGTTAGCCATACCTTCGCCGTACATATCACACGGATCCTTATCATCTGGCAGGTCAGCTACACGCATCTGAGGAATAAGAGAATAAACCTGAGCTGTTGCCTCTTTACCTTTGATAATACCCTGCTGCTTCTCCGCATCAGTTGCCTTATCCGCATCAAAACACAATACGATCTGTTCGTGCTTCTCCACATATTTAAGGTTCTTCTTCTGGCCCAAGTTACGGACAGCATTGGAAGTGCCGTTGGATACGGAGATTACCGTTGGGTTGATCTTACGAGTGCTACCATCACGTCCTTTATAGTTCTCTCGCATGGCTTGCCACACG
>NW_012057689.1:0-671 GCF_000956235.1 Wasmannia auropunctata | reverse complement strand
TTTTCAAGTCCTCGCGGATCTCTTGCGCCTTGTCTTTAAGAGCAAAAATTGTTTGTAGCTCGTCATAACTTCCCATCATAAAATCATGGATCTTTAGTCTGTCTCTGGAAAGTAAACCCGTTCTTATGTTCTCTATGCGGTCTAGATAGGCACCTAGTAGATCATCAATATGATCCTCTAACCCCTTTAATCCGTTGCACTCTGTTTCACCTTGTGCGCCCTTGATGGTGTAAACTACTTTTACTTTTAATTGTGAAGTTGTCAGCGCTCATAGTTTGCCCCTTGCGATCTGTATGGCTCGTTTACGTGTGTGGCCTTGTTTAATTGTCTTCCTACCCATGCCTTTCTAGAATGGCCTTGCTAGCTTTTCTTTCATATGGCGGCGTATAGTGTGATGATACGTGATCAGGATTCATCTTTTATGCTCCGTACTTGTGAAAAGTGAAATAATCAGAACCATAAAACAAGGTATTGATCAACATGATTTCGCCATTATCGCACAAAACATAACATGCGGTTAAATCTTGCCACAAAGGAAACTCTAAGATTGCTTTTATCTGATCAGGCGTTAAAGAGTCCTTTAAAATGTTGCCTTTACTGTCCGCTACAACCTGATAAAACATCCCAGCGGTGAACCACTGTTCAAGGTCGCGATCCACTGACTCGGCGCG
>NW_012057688.1:0-347 GCF_000956235.1 Wasmannia auropunctata | reverse complement strand
TGTATGCTATACGAAGTTATTACGTCGATTCTCGCCGTTTGAAGCTCGGAAACGTCGTATCCTTGCGTTCGCGGCGTTTCCACCACTTCAAACCGTCGAATCTCCGTACGTGCGAAGCGCGGAACCGACCGGTATCCGAAGCGCCCGCGACGTTCCACCGACTCTAAACGTCGATTCTCGCCGTTTGAAGCTCGGAAACGTCGTATCCTTGCGTTCGCGGCGTTTCCACCATTCAAACGTCGAATCTCGACGTGCGAAGCGCGGAACCGCCGGATCCGAGCGCCCGCGACGTTCCCACCGCTCAAACGTCGATTCTCGCCGTTTGAAGCTCGGAAACGTCGTATCCT
>NW_012057687.1:0-324 GCF_000956235.1 Wasmannia auropunctata | reverse complement strand
TGTGCCTTGTCGACTCAGTTCGGAAACGTCGTATCCTTGCGTTCGCGGCGTTTCCGCCATTCAAACGTCGAATCTCGACGTGCGAAGCGCGGAACCGCCGGATCCGAGCGCCCGCGACGTTCCCACCGCTCAAACGTCGATTCTCGCCGTTTGAAGCTCGGAAACGTCGTATCCTTGCGTTCGCGGCGTTTCCACCATTCAAACGTCGAATCTCGACGTGCGAAGCGCGGAACCGCCGGATCCGAGCGCCCGCGACGTTCCCACCGCTCAAACGTCGATTCTCGCCGTTTGAAGCTCGGACGTAATAACTTCGTATAGCATACA
>NW_012057686.1:0-303 GCF_000956235.1 Wasmannia auropunctata | reverse complement strand
TCGATTCTCGCCGTTTGAAGCTCGGAAACGTCGTATCCTTTGCGTTCGCGGCGTTTCTACCATTCAAACGTCGAATCTCGACGTGCGAACGCGCCCCGAACGCCGGATCCCGTAGCGCCCGCGACGTTCCCACCGCTCAAACGTCGATTCTCGCCGTTTGAAGCTCGGAAACGTCGTATCCTTGCGTTCGCGGCGTTTCTACCATTCAAACGTCGAATCTCGACGTGCGAAGCGCCCAACCGCCGGATCCGAGCGCCCGCGACGTTCCCACCGCTCAAACGTCGATATCGTATAACTTCGTAT
>NW_012057685.1:0-385 GCF_000956235.1 Wasmannia auropunctata | reverse complement strand
CGCCGGATCCGAGCGCCCGCGACGTTCCCACCGCTCAAACGTCGATTCTCGCCGTTTGAAGCTCGGAAACGTCGTATCCTTGCGTTCGCGGCGTTTCCACCATTCAAACGTCGAATCTCGACGTGCGAAGCGCGGAACCGCCGGATCCGAGCGCCCGCGACGTTCCCACCGCTCAAACGTCGATTCTCGCCGTTTGAAGCTCGGAAACGTTCCGTATCCTTGCGTTCGCGGCGTTTCCACCATTCAAACGTCGAATCTCGACGTGCGAAACGCGGAACCGCCGGATCCGAGCGCCCGCGACGTTCCCACCGCCTCAAACGTCGATTCTCGCCGTTTGAAGCTCGGAAACGTCGTATCCTTGCGTTCGCGGCGTTTCCACCATTCA
>NW_012057684.1:0-508 GCF_000956235.1 Wasmannia auropunctata | reverse complement strand
TATCCCCTGTGTGCCTTGTCGACTCAGTTCCGGCGCCGAAAATTTTCCGCTATCGTGGCGAACGGACGACGGGGGTGCACGGGGGCACTCGGGTAGCCGAATAGACGTGCGGGCACGCGAATCGACGTAATATTAAGGGCTCCAGCGGGGATGCGAAACGTCGATCGGCCAGGTTTACCTCCGGACCCGACCCGAAAATTTTCTAAGTCTCGCGCGGCGTGTTGCTTTCCGCGCGGCGTGTTGCTTTCGCCGCGTTTACCTCCGGCGCCAAAAATACTTCCGCTATCGAGGCGTACGGACGACGGGGGTGCACGGGGGCACTCGGGTGGCCAAATAGACGTGCGGGCAAGCGAATCGACGTAATATTAAGGACGCTATCGGGGAAGCGTCGATCGGCCAGGTTTACCTCCGGACCCCACAGAGCCAAAAATTTTCTAAGTCACGCGCGGCGTGTTGCTTTCGCGCGGCATGTTCTTTCGCCGCGTTTACCTCCGGCGCCAAAAATTCT
>NW_012057683.1:0-539 GCF_000956235.1 Wasmannia auropunctata | reverse complement strand
TACGACGTTTCCGAGCTTCAAACGGCGAGTATCGACGTTTGAGCGGTGGGAACCGTCGCCGGGCGCTCGGATCCGGCGGTTCCGCGCTTCGCACGTCGAGATTCGACGTTTGAATGGTGGAAACGCCGCGAACGCAAGGATACGACGTTTCCGATCTTCAAACGGCGAGAATCGACGTTTGAGCGGTGGGAACGTCGCGGGCGCTCGATATCCCCTGTGTGCCTTGTCGACTCAGTTGCACGTCGAGATTCGACGTTTGAATGGTGGAAACGCCGCGAACGCAAGGATACGACGTTTCCGAGCTTCAAACGGCGAGAATCGACGTTTGAGCGGTGGGAACGTCGCGGGCGCTCGGATCCGGCGGTTCCGCGCTTCGCACGTCGAGATTCGACGTTTGAATGGTGGAAACGCCGCGAACGCAAGGATACGACGTTTCCGAGCTTCAAACGGCGAGAATCGACGTTTGAGCGGTGGGAACGTCGCGGGCGCTCGGATCCGGCGGTTCCGCGCTTCGCACACGTAATAACTTCGTATAGCAT
>NW_012057682.1:0-696 GCF_000956235.1 Wasmannia auropunctata | reverse complement strand
TCTGGTTATGACAAGATTATAATCATAAAGCCTCGTTCAGACGTCCAGATGGAAAATAATAAATGAATAATTAACGCTCTCGAATAGATTTATGTAAATAAATATATTACAAAACCACATACCCGTTTTCTACCCCTCCTCCATCGCAGCAGTTCAGGTTCTCTCCATCCCAGGTAAAGCCGGTGTAAGCAGGTTGACCTAAAACAAAAGAGAACCAGGTAACTTGTCGCCCGAGACGTGACAACGTGCGTTGATGCTATACGAAGTTATTACGTAGCGCCCGCGACGTTCCCACCGCTCAAACGTCGATTCTCGCCGTTTGAAGCTCGGAAACGTCGTATCCTTGCGTTCGCCGGCGTTTCCCACCATTCAAACGTCGAATCTCGACGTGCGAAGCGCGGAACCGCCGGTATCCGAGCGACCCGCGACGTTCCCACCGCTCAAACGTCGATTCTCGCCGTTTGAAGCTCGGAAACGTCGTATCCTTGCGTTCGCGGCGTTTCCACCATTCAAACGTCGAATCTCGACGTGCGAAGCGCGGAACCGCCGGATCCGAGCGCCCGCGACGTTCCCACCGCTCAAACGTCGATTCTCGCCGTTTGAAGCTCGGAAACGTCGTATCCTTGCGTTCGCGGCGTTTCCACCATTCAAACGTCGAATCTCGACGTGCGAAGCGCGGAACCGCCGGATCCGAGC
>NW_012057681.1:0-461 GCF_000956235.1 Wasmannia auropunctata | reverse complement strand
ATGTATGCTATACGAAGTTATTACGTGACGTTTGAGCGGTGGGAACGTCGCGGGCGCTCGGATCCGGCGGTTCCGCGCTTCGCACGTCGAGATTCGACGTTTGAATGGTGGAAACGCCGCGAACGCAAGGATACGACGTTTCCGAGCTTCAAACGGCCGAGAATCGACGTTTCGAGCGGTGGGAACGTCGCGGGCGCTCGGATCCCGAGGTTCCCCGCGCTTGCCACGTCGAGATCGACGTTTGGAATGGTGGAAACGCCGCGAACGCAAGGATACGACGTTTCCGAGCTTCAAACGGCGAGAATCGACGTTTGAGCGGTGGGAACGTCGCGGACGCTCGGATCCGGCGGTTCCCGCGCTTCGCACGTCGAGATTCGACGTTTGAATGGTGGAAACGCCGCGAACGCAAGGATACGACGTTTCCGAGCTTCAAACGGATCGTATAACTTCGTATAATGTAT
>NW_012057680.1:0-372 GCF_000956235.1 Wasmannia auropunctata | reverse complement strand
TCGACGTTTCCTCGCTTCAAACGGCGAGAATCGACTTTGAGCGGTGGAAACGTCGCGGGCGCCTCGGACTCCGGNGGTTCCGCGCTTCGCACGTCGAGATTACGACGTTTGAATGGTAGAACGCCGCGAACGACTAAGGTATACGACGTTTCCTCGCTTCAAACGGCGAGAATCGACGTTTGAGCGGTGGGAACGTCGCGGGCGCTCGGATCCGGCGGTTCCGCGCTTCGCACGTCGAGATTAGACGTTTGAATGGTAGAAACGCCGCGAACGCAAGGATACGACGTTTCCCTCGCTTCAAACGGCGAGAATCGACGTTTGAGCGGTAGAAACGCCGCGAACGCAAGGATACGACGTTTCCTCGCTTCAAAA
>NW_012057679.1:0-357 GCF_000956235.1 Wasmannia auropunctata | reverse complement strand
TATCCCCTGTGTGCCTTGTCGACTCAGTTTTTCTAAGTCCCGCGCGGTGTGTTGCTTTCGCCCGGAGTGTTGCTTTCGCCGCGTTTACCTCCGGCGCCGAAAATTCTCCGCTATCGAGGCGAACGGTCGACGGGGGTGCACGGGGGCACTCGCGTGGCCGAATAGACGTGCGGGCACGCGAATCGACGTAATATTAAGGACGCTATCGGGGAAGCGTCGATCGGCCAGGTTTACCTCCGGACCCGACAGAGCCAAAATTTTCTAAGTCACGCGCGGCGTGTTGCTTTCGCGCGGCGTGTTTCTTTCGCCGCTTTTACCTCCGGCGCCAAAAATTTTCCGCTATCGAGGCGAACGACG
>NW_012057678.1:0-495 GCF_000956235.1 Wasmannia auropunctata | reverse complement strand
AGTTATTCTTAATGCTCATGTACGGCCTCTGGTTGTGTTTAGTTTCATCGGTATGGTGATTGTATATCTTTAAGTGTTTAAATGCAACAGCGGGCCTCTGAGAGCCCGCATTTAGTGTTATGATACCTTAATCTCTCAACTCGTAACCTAGGAGGGAGATAATGTTGAATAGCTTATCCATACGGGCCTCTAAGACCTTATCAGGTAGGAGCTTATCATTGGTTGGCTTGTATTCCACCATGAAGCTATCGTAGGACAGGGTGTCCTCGATGAATGTTAGGTCAGTATCGTAACAGAACTCACGAATACGGCCTTCCAGTTCTTGCTTAGTGACCAAAGGTCTAATACCTTCCTTGAGGTCAAGTCGTCGGGTGCGGGCCCGCACTTCTATTCCATACTTACTCATGATTAACCCTCCCCTTGAAAAATTAAATCAGGGTATTCCTTGCTAATGTGGATCTGTAGCCAAGTGAATGCCTCTGCAACATGCCGCCG
>NW_012057677.1:0-443 GCF_000956235.1 Wasmannia auropunctata | reverse complement strand
TATCCCCTGTGTGCCTTGTCGACTCAGTCCATTTTTGGTAAGCAGAACTGGCGCTGTGGGATGAACCAAACGCAGAGTTAAGGCGCCCAACTCGACGCTCATGGGACACCATGAAAGGCGTTGGTTGCTTAAGACAGCAGGACGGTGGCCATGGAAGTCGGAATCCGCTAAGGAGTGTGTAACAACTCACCTGCCGAAGCAACTAGCCCTGAAAATGGATGGCGCTGAAGCGTCGAGCCTATACTCTGCCGTCAGCGGCAAGTGGGGCGGCCGTGCGGGGCGTTCACGCGCGCCGTACGCGCCGCCACGAAGCCCTGACGAGTAGGAGGGTCGCGGCGGTGTGCGCAGAAGGGTCTGGGCGCGAGCCTGCCTGGAGCCGCCGTCGGTGCAGATCTTGGTGGTAGTAGCAAATACTCCAGCGAGGCCCTGGAGGACTGACGTGA
>NW_012057676.1:0-466 GCF_000956235.1 Wasmannia auropunctata | reverse complement strand
TATCCCCTGTGTGCCTTGTCGACTCAGTTGCGTTCGCGGCGTTTCCCCTGTTGCCTTGTCGACTCTCGACGTGCGAAGCGCGGAACCGCCGGATCCGAGCGCCCGCGACGTTCCCACCGCTCAAACGTCGATTCTCGCCGTTTGAAGCTCGGAAACGTCGTATCCTTGCCGTTACGCCCGGCGTTTCCACCGACTTCAACGTCGAATCTCGACGTGCGAAGCGCGGAACCGCCGGATCCGAGCGCCCGCGACGTTCCCACCGCTCAAACGTCGATTCTCGCCGTTTGAAGCTCGGAAACGTCGTATCCTTGCCGTTCGCCGGCGTTTCCACCATTCAAACGTCGAATCTCGACGTGCGAAGCGCGGAACCGCCGGATCCGAGCGCCCGCGACGTTCCCACCGCTCAAACGTCGATTCTCGCCGTTTGAAGCTCGGAAACGACGTAATAACTTCGTATAGCATACAA
>NW_012057675.1:0-376 GCF_000956235.1 Wasmannia auropunctata | reverse complement strand
TATCCCCTGTGTGCCTTGTCGACTCAGTTGAGAGGTGTAGCATAAGTGGGAGATGGCAACATCGCCGGTGAAATACCACTACTTTCATCGTTTCCTTACTTACTCGGTTGGGCGGAGCGCGTGCCCCGAGGGCTTCGTGCCCCGGCGGTCACGGTGTTCTAGAGCCAAGCGTGTCAGAGTGGCGTGAGGCCTCGGCCGATCGCCGTTTGTACTCCCGCGTGATCCGATTCGAGGACACTGCCAGGCGGGGAGTTTGACTGGGGCGGTACATCTGTCAAAGAATAACGCAGGTGTCCTAAGGCCAGCTCAGCGAGGACAGAAACCTCGCGTAGAGCAAAAGGGCAAAAGCTGGCTTGATCTCGATGTTCAGTACGTA
>NW_012057674.1:0-343 GCF_000956235.1 Wasmannia auropunctata | reverse complement strand
TCCGATTGCTAACTCCCTATAGTGCACATCGGACAATGCCAAACATACATGAGAAAAATACGAGGGTTACTTCAAAATGCTGTAACTTTGTGAAAAAAATCGTAGCGACTTGTTTTTTTTTTTCAAATTACAGAGAAAAATTCCAACTTTATGACGCTGAAAACCGCATCCCCGGGAAAAATTTTAGCAAGTCCGTGCACTCGTTCAAACTTTGCAATTTTTAGTGTGGCAAACATGCTCTCAGATTTAAGAGTTTACAGCCACAGGGGTGCATTAAATTTAAAATCGACTCACGGTATTTTAAAGTAGAGATTTCAAGCTACGTAATAACTTCGTATAGCAT
>NW_012057673.1:0-322 GCF_000956235.1 Wasmannia auropunctata | reverse complement strand
CGATTCTCGCCGTTTGAAGCTCGGAAACGTCGTATCCTTGCGTTCGCGGCGTTTCCACCATTCAAACGTCGAATCTCGACGTGCGAAGCGCGGAACCGCCGGATCCGAGCGCCCGCGACCGTTCCACCGCTCTAACGTCGATTCTCGCCGTTTGAAGCTCGGAAACGTCGTATCCTTGCGTTCGCGGCGTTTCCACCATTCAAACGTCGAATCTCGACGTGCGAAGCGCGGAACCGCCGGATCCGAGCGCCCGCGACGTTCCCACCGCTCAAACGTCGATTCTCGCCGTTTGAAGCTACGTAATAACTTCGTATAGCATACA
>NW_012057672.1:0-518 GCF_000956235.1 Wasmannia auropunctata | reverse complement strand
GCGGCCTCTTCACCGTATACGTTGATCACTTGTTTCATGGTTAAAGTTGAAATAGTGGTTTTCATGATGTATTTCCTGTTGTGCGTTGTGCCATTGTTGGCGGTTAAATCTCTTTATCAGGTGCCTATAGTCTCATAGGCTAGGCACCTTGTAAAGTAATTTATTGAGCGTTTAAAACCTGTTTCCCTTTAGCCGTAATGATTACACCGCGAATATCGAAATAGGAAGCACTCAGTGAGATTAAACCCTTCTCTAGCAATACACGTGCAACTGTGGTAACAGCGCAACCACTCATAAACCAACGATAGGTATTATTTGTTGTATCAGCCAGCATCTTTGCATCGCTGTTTAGTTGAGATAAAACGCGGGTCTGTGCGGCGGTCAATTTGATAGTGGTAGTAGTCATTTTGTTTTCTCTTTTATTTGTGGGCTTCGGTGTCTCCGTTGCCCTTGTTAGATAATTTAATTGTTTTCGGTTATGTTGTCAATCTTATTTTTAAATCTTTTTTATTTCTTGG
>NW_012057671.1:0-353 GCF_000956235.1 Wasmannia auropunctata | reverse complement strand
GACTCAGTCCGCGAACGCAAGGATACGACGTTTCCGAGCTTCAAACGGCGAGAATCGACGTTTGAGCGGTGGGAACGTCGCGGGCGCTCGGATCCGGCGGTTCCGCGCTTCGCACGTCGAGATTCGACGTTTGAATCGGTGGAAACGCCGCGAACGCAAGGATACGACGTTTCCGTAGCTTCAAACGGCGAGAATCGACGTTTGTAGCGGTGGGAATGGCGCGGGCGCTCGGATCCGGCGGTTCCGCGCTTCGCACGTCGAGATTCGACGTTTGAATGGTGGAAACGCCGCGAACGCAAGGATACGACGTTTCCGAGCTTCAAACGGCGAGAATCGACGTTTGAGCAGTGGGA
>NW_012057670.1:0-516 GCF_000956235.1 Wasmannia auropunctata | reverse complement strand
CAGTCACAGCTTGTCTGTAAGCGGATGCCGGGAGCAGACAAGCCCGTCAGGGCGCGTCAGCGGGTGTTGGCGGGTGTCGGGGCTGGCTTAACTATGCGGCATCAGAGCAGATTGTACTGAGAGTGCACCATATGCGGTGTGAAATACCGCACAGATGCGTAAGGAGAAAATACCGCATCAGGCGCCATTCGTCCATTCAGGCTGCGCAACTGTTGGGAAGGGCGATCGGTGCGGGCCTCTTCGCTATTACGCCAGCTGGCGAAAGGGGGATGTGCTGCAAGGCGATTAAGTTGGGTAACGCCAGGGTTTTCCCAGTCACGACGTTGTAAAACGACGGCCAGTGAATTCGAGCTCGGTACCCGGGGATCCTCTAGAGTCGACCTGCAGGCATGCAAGCTTGGCGTAATCATGGTCATAGCTGTTTCCTGTGTGAAATTGTTATCCGCTCACAATTCCACACAACATACGAGCCGGAAGCATAAAGTGTAAAGCCTGGGGTGCCTAAAGAGTGAGCTA
>NW_012057669.1:0-622 GCF_000956235.1 Wasmannia auropunctata | reverse complement strand
CGGAGGTTTGGAATGGCTAAAGCGCCAATTGTCCGAAGGAATAAAGGCAGACCAACTTCCGAAGAGTCTGCTGCAATCGCGATGGATATTGCGATGATTAAGTTTAACAAAGGCATTGCCGATTTGGTTGTACCCGCCCTCACAACCCTCCAGAATTTACTGAAAAGTAAATCTGAGAAGACTCAGGAGCAGGTAGCCAAGTTTATTATCGGTGAAGCTAAAGAAGCCCGCAACTCTTACATCCAAGAGGATAATGAGAACGATGCGGCTGGCGGCGGTGTTTCACCGTCGTCTACAGCTCATGCAGGACAGATTGAAGCAGGGTCACTACCTATCACTCTTGAAATTGCAGAGTTTAAGAAACAGGCTTAAAAGTAACGCAGCTTCTTGCGAGGCTGCTTTTGTCGGTGGATAGAGCAGATTATTATGTGTGTCTTTGATCAACCTCAGGAGTCATGACCTGAGAGATCAATGATTCACTTTGAGCACTTAGAAACCCATATCTTAGCTTTCTAGAGGCGACGGTTACAGGAATCTTGGTGTCGTAGCTCGCCGCATGTGGATTGCGGAGGTCGTCAGAGTTGACTCCCCCGAACAAAAGCAAGTTACTTTATTACGTGGG
>NW_012057668.1:0-673 GCF_000956235.1 Wasmannia auropunctata | reverse complement strand
CATCCACGCAACCATAGACAGAAAGAACTGTATCCAACTCATCTGCCCAATGTTTAGGCTGCTTGTACGCCTCTCCGGATTTTGACTGGATCCCGTTACCTTCTTCAGACATTGCACGGAGGCCGTTAAGCTTAGACTGAATATAACAAGGGTACTTAACGCGATCCTTGTAATCTTTGTAGTCATGTGCCTTCATTGGCTTTTTGCTGACGTATGCCAGTGCTTCTTCCTGAGTAGCAAAATAACCCTTCTTCGTCTGCTTAACCCACTTAGCGAGTGCTTCAATTTCAGCTTGAGCCTCCGGTGATGTCTCATTGGCACGGCCCACGTTCTTAGGCTCGCATACAGTTTCCTTGACTTGCTGTTTACCACCAAGTTTACCATGTTGCACATAGATGCTTGAACCATCTGTAGTTACTGACCATACCTTCAGGCCACCGCTTTTATCTTTCGCGTACAGAGTTGGGTTAGTTTGATTTGTCATGCTTTCTCCTATTCCTTGTCGAATTCATATTTATTGTATTCACTGATCGCGGTACGCTCGCCTCTAATCTCAAGGCTAAGGTAACGAATACTAAGTGGGCCACCCGAATCAATCTCCTCACGATATCGCTCCAGTGACCATCTTGCAAGAGCTTTTGAAGCAATTTCATAATCTTCTTGTTTATAATTA
>NW_012057667.1:0-693 GCF_000956235.1 Wasmannia auropunctata | reverse complement strand
TACCAACATGCCCGCCGTCATGCCTTCAACGAAAGGAATAAGCATCTCTTTCTTCTGGTAGCCTAAGTCGGCGTTTACGCCAAGGCCCAGAATGATGTCGCTCATAAAACGAAACAGTTCGCGCTTTTCAGTTGCCATTATACAAAATCCTCTATTAGATGAATGGGGTATTATTTGCCAGCGTTAGCTTTAGCAATACGGGCTTGGATGATTTCGTCCAGACGGGCTTGATCACCTTCAGCATCTTCGGCACCCTTAACGACTACCTTGCCGTCTTGACCGATTTCCGCACCATACTCTTCCTTGAACTTATCGAACTCGGCGGTTTTGGCAACCAGCTGTTCATTCAAAGCGGTGATGCTCTTCTGGGCTTTCTCTAACAGAGAAGCAACCAATGGGTTTTCAGCTTTCAACAGGAAATTTGCTACGCCAGTGCGAACCGCTTCATCAACGAAGGACAGTTCGGCAGTTTTAGCGATTAGAGATTGGAGTTGAACGTCTTCAGCTGCTTTCTTCAGTGCTGCGGCTTCTGCCTTGGCAGTGTCAGCTTCTTGACGAAGGTGTACAGTTTCAGCTTCGATTTGAGATTTCAGTAAAGCCTGAAACTCATCGGATTTAAGAATTGAACTCAGATCCACAGGTGTCTCCTTATTGGATTTTACGACAGTATCTTCAGAAGAACTAGCCCCTGAA
>NW_012057666.1:0-326 GCF_000956235.1 Wasmannia auropunctata | reverse complement strand
GTGTTTCCGAGCTTCAAACGGCGAGAATCGACGTTTGAGCGGTGGGAACGTCGCGGGCGCTCGGATCCGGCGGTTCCGCGCTTCGCACGTCGAGATTCGACGTTCGAATCCGGTGGAACGCGCCGTACGCAAGATACGACGTTTCCGAGCTTCAAACGGCGAGAATCGACGTTTGAGCGGTGGGAACGTCGCGGGCGCTCGGATCCGGCGGTTCCGCGCTTCGCACGTCGAGATTCGACGTTTGAATGGTGGAAACGCCGCGAACGCAAGGATACGACGTTTCCGAGCTTCAAACGGCGAGAATCGACGTTTGAAGCTCGGAAACG
>NW_012057665.1:0-526 GCF_000956235.1 Wasmannia auropunctata | reverse complement strand
CGAAGTTATACGTAAGCGCGGAACCGCCGGATCCGAGCGCCCGCGACGTTCCCACCGCTCAAACGTCGATTCTCCGAAGTTTCCGTAAGCTCGGAAACCGTTCGTATCCTTGCGTTCGCGACTTTCCACATTCAAACGTCATCTCGACGTGCGAAGCGCGGAACCGCCGGATCCGAGCGCCCGCGACGTTCCCACCGCTCAAACGTCGATTCTCGACGTTTCGAAGCTCGGAAACGTCGTATCCTTGCGTTCGCGGCGTTTCCACCATTCAAACGTCGAATCTCGACGTGCGAAGCGCGGAACCGCCGGATCCGAGCGCCCGCGACGTTCCCACCGCTCAAACGTCATTCTCGTCGTTTCGAAGCTCGGAAACGTCGTATCCTTGCGTTCGCGGCGTTTCCACCATTCAAACGTCGAATCTCGACGTGCGAAGCGCGGAACCGCCGGATCCGAGCGCCCGCGACGTTCCCACCGCTCAAACGTCGATTCTCGCCGTTTGAAGCTCGGAAACGTCGTATCCTTGCGT
>NW_012057664.1:0-379 GCF_000956235.1 Wasmannia auropunctata | reverse complement strand
TCGACTCAGTACGCCGCGCGAAAGCAACACGCCGCGCGGGACTTAGAAAATTTTCGGCTCGGTCGGGTCCGGAGGTAAACCTGGCCGATCGACGATTCCCCGCTAGCCCCCTTAATATTACGCCGATTCGCGTGCCCGCACGTTTATTCGGCCACCCTACCACCCCCGTGCACCCCCGTCGTCCGTTCGCCCCGATAGCGAAGAATTTTCGGCGCCGGAGGTAATCGCGGCGAAAGCAACACGCCGCGCGAAAGCAACACGCCGCGCGGGACTTAGAAAATTTTCGGCTCGGTCGGGTCCGGAGGTAAACCTGGCCGTTCGACGCTTCCCCGCTAGCGCCCTTAATGTTACGTCGATTCGACGTAATAACTTCGTATAG
>NW_012057663.1:0-413 GCF_000956235.1 Wasmannia auropunctata | reverse complement strand
TATCCCCTGTGTGCCTTGTCGACTCAGTCCCGTCGACCGTATCCCCTGTGTGCCTTGTCGACTCAGTCCGGAGGTAAACGCGGCGAAAGCAACACGCCGCGCGAAAGCAACACGCCGCGCGAGACTTAGAAAATTTTCGGGTCGGGTCCGGAGGTAAACCTGGCCGATCGACGCTTCGCATCCCCGCTGGAGCCCTTAATATTACGTCGATTCGCGTGCCCGCACGTCTATTCGGCTACCCGAGTGCCCCCGTGCACCCCCGTCGTCCGTTCGCCACGATAGCGGAAATTTCGGCGCCGGAGGTAAACGCGGCGAAAGCAACACGCCGCGCGAAAGCAACACGCCGCGCGGGACTTAGAAAATTTTCGGGTCGGGTCCGGAGGTAAACCTGGCCGATCACGCTTCCCCGCAAC
>NW_012057662.1:0-481 GCF_000956235.1 Wasmannia auropunctata | reverse complement strand
GTGCCTTGTCGACTCAGTCATACATTATACGAAGTTATACGATTACATTAAATACGATGACGGTTTCGATGGATCGTATGACTGCATGTACTTATTGTTGGCTCGCGCGTATCTCTTGGAACATTGACTCAGACCGCCGCGTATACCGCGTTCGACAAACATGACCATGTCAATGTCAGTAAGCAATTCAAAATTGATTCGCGTATGTTTTGACATCGCGTCCCACGTAAATCCTGGTAGAGTATAATAGTATGCGGGGTCAAGTCCATAACTTCCGACGCAACTATCGCGAAAATTTTCAAAGATATCAGCCAACAACAAGACGTCTGTTTTTAAATACAAATCGCTGTACTCGCCGAGCGTTCGGATAGAGAATCGTCGCCACACCGTGCATGCGTGCGCGTAATCGCTCTCGGATACGGTGTCACCTGTCAATGAACTGTAGAACGATTCGCGCGGTGGTAAACATTTATTATTCAAA
>NW_012057661.1:0-735 GCF_000956235.1 Wasmannia auropunctata | reverse complement strand
TCCTGTAAATGATTGGTTTGCTACTGTCGCAACGAACGGTGCAGCAACTGTAGAGTTCAATACTCCAGCAATACTTCCTTCAGCTCCGTCACCTTTAGTAACTCCTTGCAATGCACCAGTCAAAAGCGGCGGTGTCCAAGCATTCGCTAGGGCGTCCATTGAACCCTTGAATGCTTTTGGATCTTTGTCCTTAAAGTATCTCAACGCTTCAATAGTTGCCTCTCCAAAGCTGTTGTAGGCTGGCTCCATCGGCACTTTTACAAATGTACCATCATCATTCTTCTTGACTATAAGGTTTCTCATGCGTTCACGTGCTGGAAGGTTTTGATAATCTGGATCATCACCGAACTTGGAGTATTCATACATCTTAGGAAGTACAGCTAGCGTTCCTATAGCTGCAACTGTTCTTACCGGATTCTTCTTAAATGCTCTTAGGACACGATACGTTCCCTGTATGGCTGCGTTATTATATGGAATGAATGCCTCAATGTCACGAGTTAGTGCACCCTTACGAGAGAAGTTTACTGTTACTTCACGCCCTGCACTCATAGCCTGACGAATGTTCTCTGGTGTGATTTGATTTCCAAGACTCTCACGTTCGATCTTAGCGGCAGCAATACGCGGTGCATTCTCCGCAATATTACCGATACCCTCAAGAATTCTAAAAGGTGATTTAACTGCATTTACTGCTCCCTTAGCCACTCCTTTCGGTGATAATAAAGGGTCGCGAGTCAA
>NW_012057660.1:0-358 GCF_000956235.1 Wasmannia auropunctata | reverse complement strand
TATCCCCTGTGTGCCTTGTCGACTCAGTTTATGCTATACGAAGTTATTACGTTAAGAACATGCAATGCAATTTAAAAAAATTTAATAACAAAGTATTATAAAGCGGACTTTAACAGCGTAGAAAATACAGTGTCTATAAATATAATTTATTCGATATCACCACCTCACAAGAACTTGATCACCGTCCTGTATTGAATAATAACTAAGCTCTTGCAACGGTTTGTCCAACGAGATTTCATCGTTTGATAGCTGAAACGTTACAATATAATGGTAGTATTTACACGTCAATTGATAAGAATATAAATGTTTTTCACATGATCTGTCGTTTAAACTTACATTCCGTGGGATGAACGAAAGA
>NW_012057659.1:0-356 GCF_000956235.1 Wasmannia auropunctata | reverse complement strand
GTGTGCCTTGTCGACTCAGTCGAGAGACATCCTTGGGACCGGCACGGCGCGTTGTCGTGTACTCGTCGCGTATCCCGCCGGGCGCACTCGATTGTGCCCACCCGCTTCGCCCCACTGGTGTTTGCGCCAACGCTCACTCACGCGTCTCTCGACACGTGTTGTCGCCGCCGCCGCCGTCGTCGTAGCGATCGCGACCGATCGACGATTCGCGCTCGCTCGTCCACACGAGCGAGCCGAAGTTCGTCTCGCGTCGCGTCGGACGCTGACGCGCGCGCGCGCGCGCGCGCGAAGAGAGACAGGGAGAGAGCGTTTCGCATACAAAACTTTGACGACCTCAGAGCAGGCGAGATCACACG
>NW_012057658.1:0-556 GCF_000956235.1 Wasmannia auropunctata | reverse complement strand
TAGAAACGCTGGTGAAAGTAAAAGATGCTGAAGATCAGTTGGGTGCACGAGTGGGTTACATCGAACTGGATCTCAACAGCGGTAAGATCCTTGAGAGTTTTCGCCCCGAAGAACGTTTTCCAATGATGAGCACTTTTAAAGTTCTGCTATGTGGCGCGGTATTATCCCGTAATTGACGCCGGGCAAGAGCAACTCGGTCGCCGCATACACTATTCTCAGAATGACTTGGTTGAGTACTCACCAGTCACAGAAAAGCATCTTACGGATGGCATGACAGTAAGAGAATTATGCAGTGCTGCCATAACCATGAGTGATAACACTGCGGCCAACTTACTTCTGACAACGATCGGAGGACCGAAGGAGCTAACCGCTTTTTTGCACAACATGGGGGATCATGTAACTCGCCTTGATCGTTGGGAACCGGAGCTGAATGAAGCCATACCAAACGACGAGCGTGACACCACGATGCCTGTAGCAATGGCAACAACGTTGCGCAAACTATTAACTGGCGAACTACTTACTCTAGCTTCCCGGCAACAATTAATAGACTGGATGA
>NW_012057657.1:0-329 GCF_000956235.1 Wasmannia auropunctata | reverse complement strand
TATCAAACGAGAGATTACAGATAAAGAGAACACTCACAAATATCAAAATGATTGGAAAATAGAGCAAGAGGATATTGACAAAATTAATTACAAAGAGGAAAGCTGTTACTCTAACGGAACAAACGAAACGGTAGCGTCAGTTGACTTAGCAATGGAGGATTCTGAGATAAATATTACTAAAATAAAATATGAATATCTGCGAACCACAGAAGAATTAAAAAAATCTCTGCTTTTGTTACAAATAAAACTACGGAAGGACGCTCAGAATTATCAAAACGATGGCACACAGAACGTGGCAGATGAAAAAAATATTCAGAATGATTGGAAAA
>NW_012057656.1:0-371 GCF_000956235.1 Wasmannia auropunctata | reverse complement strand
TCCCCTGTGTGCCTTGTCGACTCAGTCATTATACGAAGTTATACGATCTTTGCTTTAAAAACATTATATACATGTCCTCGAGTGTTCGAAGTGAGAGATTATATTTATAGAAATTTTTATTGCTTTTCAAAAAATAATATGCATAAAAAATAAAATAATAAAGATATATACTTCGGGCCCAAAGAAACCCCGCGAGGATATCAAAAACACCAAGAAAGTCGGAATTGTCGCGAGAATCACAGTGTTGAAACATCGTGAGTGATCCGGTAACCGCGTGGAAGTAATCCGTGGAGCTCGACCCTTACCCCGGGCCCAAAGAAACCCCGCGAGGGAATCAAGGACAACTGAGTCGACAAGGCACACAGGGGATA
>NW_012057655.1:0-373 GCF_000956235.1 Wasmannia auropunctata | reverse complement strand
TCCCCTGTGTGCCTTGTCGACTCAGTATGTATGCTATACGAAGTTATTACGTAATTTTCCAGGCTTTCTTATTAAAAGCAGTGCTTTTGAAATGGCTCTCATGTTCTCCCATTTGTTAATAAGTTTTTATATAATTAACTTTACATTATTTCTATTTAACTTTAATTAGATTTAGGCGAGGATTAATTAAATAAGAATATGAGTTTATTTTTTTTGTTTAAGATTGATTTTTTGTTCCTTAAATGTTTATTGAGTTTTTGATATTCAACTTATGTACCTTTTATATTTTAATATTAGAGATATAGAAGAATATTTGTGATAAGTTAAGGACATAAGAGATTAATTATCGTATAAAAAATATAAAAGATTAATT
>NW_012057654.1:0-375 GCF_000956235.1 Wasmannia auropunctata | reverse complement strand
ACGAAGTTATACGATTCGACGTTTGAATGGTAGAAACGCCGCGAACGCAAGGATACGACGTTTCCGAGCTTCAAACGGCGAGAATCGACGTTTGAGCGGTGGGAACCGTCGCCGGGCGCTCGGATTCCGGCGGTTCGGCGCTTCGCACGTCGAGATTCGACGTTTGAATGGTAGAAACGCCGCGAACGCAAGGATACGACGTTTCCGAGCTTCAAACGGCGAGAATCGACGTTTGAGCGGTGGGAACGTCGCGGGCGCTCGGATCCGGCGGTTCGGCGCTTCGCACGTCGAGATTCGACGTTTGAATGGTAGAAACGCCGCGAACGCAAGGATACGACGTTTCCGAGCTTCACGTAATAACTTCGTATAGCATAC
>NW_012057653.1:0-463 GCF_000956235.1 Wasmannia auropunctata | reverse complement strand
TATCCCCTGTGTGCCTTGTCGACTCAGTTCCCTAGTAGAACGTCGCGACCCGCTGGGTGTCGGTCTACGGCCCGGGTGCGGTGACTGACGCGCCGCCGGTAAAACGGCGCGCGTCAAACCCCCGGTCGCCCGGCCGGCTGCCCGGCGGTACACGCAAGGTATCAGGCCGCAGCTCTCTCGTCGCGCCGCGAGTCTACTCCGCTCTCTCGGGAGCGTCGAGGGACTCCGCGTGCGCGCGCCAGAGTGTGCGTCGAGGCCGTCGCAAGCGCGCGCCACGGTACACGGACGTTAACGGACCTAGCGCCGTCGCCGTGCCTGGCCCGCTGTTGGTCGTGCGGTAAGAGAGAATATCTTAACCTTCGACAGGCCTGCAAAACGTTCGCCGCGCGCGCGCCTCTTCGCGGGGGTCGCGCGTGGCGACGGATACCGGTCGGCGACGCTACTGCTTTGGGTACTCTTAGGA
>NW_012057652.1:0-352 GCF_000956235.1 Wasmannia auropunctata | reverse complement strand
CGAAGTTATACGATAAGGATACGACGTTTCCGTAGCTTCAAACGGCGAGAATTCGACGTTTGAGCGGTGGGAACGTCGCGGGCCGCTCGGATCCGGTCGGTTCCCGCGCTTCGCACGTCGAAGAATTTCGAACGTTTGAATTGGTGGAAACGCTAGCGAACGCAAAGATTACGACGTTTCCGAGCTTCAAACGGCGAGAATCGACGTTTGAGCGGTGGGAACGTCGCGGGCGCTCGGATCCGGCGGTTCCGCGCTTCGCACGTCGAGATTCGACGTTTGAATGGTGGAAACGCCGCGAACGCAAGGATACGACGTTTCCGAGCTTCAAACGGCAGAATCGACGTTTGAGCGG
>NW_012057651.1:0-359 GCF_000956235.1 Wasmannia auropunctata | reverse complement strand
ACGTTCCCACCGCTCAAACGTCGATTCTCGCCGTTTGAAGCTCGGAAACGTCGTATCCTTAGCGTTCGCGGCGTTTCCACCATTCAAACGTCGAATCTCGACGTGCGAAGCGCGGAACCGCCGGATCCGAGCGCCCGCGAACGTTCCCACGCTCAAACGTTCGAAGTTCTCGCCGTTTGGAAGCGTTCGGAAACGTCGTATCCTTGCGTTCGCGGCGTTTCCACCATTCAAAACGTCGAATCTCGACGTGCGAAAGCGACGGAACCGCCGGATCCCGAGCGACCCGCGACGTTCCCACCGCTCAAACGTCGATTCTTCGCCGTTTGAAGCTACGGAAACGTCGTATCCTTAGCGTTCGA
>NW_012057650.1:0-498 GCF_000956235.1 Wasmannia auropunctata | reverse complement strand
CCGTGATACCACGTGGGCCTTGGGCACCAGTATCACCTTTAGCTCCTTTAAGAGAGGCGAGGTATTCAGGTTTTGTACCCTTGAAACCATTCTCAACAGCTAGGTCATAGATGTCCTGACCGTCTTCGCCTTTAGCGCCAGTGTCACCTTTTACACCCGCTGGGCCAGTATCGCCCTTGTCTCCTTTAGGGCCTTGGAATGAACCTAAGTCTTCCCATCCAGTTCCGTTCCATACATGAACGTTTGTCCCTACCAGCCAAGCATCCCCGTTGGTATTACCGCTGGCAGGTAGATCGCCTACGGTGTCTTTCTTACCTAGGATCGTAATGGCGTTGGCATTTTTACCGTCTTCGCCTTTAGGACCGACAGCGCCTTGTTCACCTTTAGGACCTTGTGGGACTACAAGTGAGGCTAAGAACTGCTGCTGTGACCCCGTGTTGCCATTATCCAACCAAACCTGATAAGCTGACTTACCTGCTGGACCTACTTGACCTACTG
>NW_012057649.1:0-553 GCF_000956235.1 Wasmannia auropunctata | reverse complement strand
ATACATTATACGAAGTTATACGATTTTTGTCCCTTTGCAGTTAGAGTTTGGACACAATGAAGAGAATAAAGAACAGACTTGTGGAAAATGAGGATTTAGGAAAAAAAATTAGGAGTAGACAATGAGATCTTTCGTTTCTTTTCTTTCTACTTGGACTTTCCAAAAAATTCTTTATTCCCAGCTTTCAATTCTTCGCTCTTTGTTCCTTTCATTGTGTCGGAGCTTTTATACTTTCTAAAGCTAAAATGTGAAATACATCGATCACAATTTATTCTATTGAACCGAAACTTAAAGTTTCGACCGCCTCCTAATGTTTCTCTTAATTTCCACAGATATAAGGGGAACTGGATAAAGGTGGAGAGAACCAGGGAACAGCAGACTTTAGATTTACATATGGGCGTACCCTGGGAAACCGTGCAACTGACGGCGTTCGGCAAAGACAGAAGCATATACTTTAACATTCTCGAAGAAGGTTGAGTTGCAAATATTTACGAAAACGCGTTACGTAACGTCGGAAAATCAGAGCAATTCTGATTCGTACAGCCAGACAGAA
>NW_012057648.1:0-506 GCF_000956235.1 Wasmannia auropunctata | reverse complement strand
TGTGTGCCTTGTCGACTCAGTTATGCTATACGAAGTTATTACGTGGGTTCGGCAGGCACTTTGAACTGCTGACCCCCAAGGTGGGCAAAAGGGCTAGACGCCCTGGCCCGCCTACTGCCGAACCTGCGGGGTCCGAGGGCCGGTGTGCGCAAGATGTACACGGCCGCCGTCCTCTCCGGGTTAATGTATGGCGCCCCCATTTGGGCGGGCGAGGCGCGGGCCAATCCCAAAATCCGAGGGGCTCTGAACGGAATCCAGCGGAGGATGGCCCTTGCGCCTGACCCGGGGATACAGGACGGTGTCTCACGCGGCGGCGACGGCCTTGGCCGGCACACCTCCGGCGGACCTACTAGCCGGGGCCCAGGCCGATGTATATCGGCGGGTCCGGGTGGTCCGCCTGAGTGGCCGGCAACCGACCAGGAGGGCCGTCGAAATGTTCCGGCGGCAGGCGCGCGACCGAGCCTTTACGGCGTGGGACGCGCGCCTCCGCGAACAGAACGTCGCGA
>NW_012057647.1:0-736 GCF_000956235.1 Wasmannia auropunctata | reverse complement strand
TATCCCCTGTGTGCCTTGTCGACTCAGTAAACTATTATCGACACATCGATAATAGTTTTCCTGATACCGGCAAATGTTATCCAGGCTAACGGCTTCTCCAGTAACCCAGCGGCCTACCGTATCGACGTTCTTCTGCTCCATGTAGAACAGGCTGCCAACATGCCAGCTTTTGAATATTGACGCGCTGGACGTCAACGTTACCGTGCCGCTCGTTGCGCTGGCGTATACGGTAATTGCCTCATCAATGTTGACGTTGGCGAATGGGCCGCTGACCGTAACCACGACTGCGGTACGCCAATCGTCATGTGCGTATCGTTGGATCTCCATCGGCGGGTAATTGGGGTGACAGACCGTCATCACGTCCGCGCTTTGCGTGTACTTCAGCAGATCGATATCGCCAGCAGCCCATGGCGTTGCCACATCTACCGGTTGGCCAGCGCTGGCACCAGATGAGTAAACAACCTGAGCTCCATCCATAAACACGCGGAAATAGTGGTCTCCAACTTCGAGCACATAGGTTTGCTCAGTGTTGAACTGGAACGGGATCAGGCGACACTTGCGATCGGGAAACTTTGCCGGCGCTACATACCGTGTCCCGGGACGGTTCTCTACGCCACCATATTGGCGGACAATGAAGTTACGGCAACGTCGCAGAGAGGTCTGGTATTTCTCCAGGTCAACACGGCCGTAAAGGCTTGGCGATACTTCGCCACCAGCAAAGGACGGTTGAATGAGG
>NW_012057646.1:0-471 GCF_000956235.1 Wasmannia auropunctata | reverse complement strand
TATCCCCCTGTGTGCCTTGTCGACTCAGTCCTTAATATTACGTCGATTCGCGTGCCCGCACGTCTGTTCGGCCACTCAAGTGCCCCCGTGCACCACCGTCGTCCGTTCGCCACGATAGCGGAGAATTGTCGGCGTCGGAGGTAAACGCGGCGAAAAGCAACACGCCGCGCAAAAGCAATACACCGCGCGGGACTTAGAAAATTTTCGGGTCGGGTCCGGAGGTAAACCTGGCCGATCGACCCTTCCCCGCTAGCGCCCTTAATATTACGTCGATTCGCGTGCCCGCATGTCTATTTGGCCACCCGAGTGCCCCCGTGCACCCCCATCGACCGTTCGCCTCCGATACGCGGAGAATTTCGGTCGTCGGAGGTAACGCGGCGAAAGCAACACGCCGCGCGAAAGCAACACGCCGCGCGGGACTTAGAAAATTTCGGGTCGGGTCCGGAGGTAAATCGTATAACTTCGTATAAA
>NW_012057645.1:0-467 GCF_000956235.1 Wasmannia auropunctata | reverse complement strand
TGCGGTCGTTTCCACCATTCAAACGTCGAATCTCGACGTGCGAAGCGCGGAACCGCCGGATCCGAGCGCCCGCGACGTTCCCACCGCTCAAACGTCGATTCTCGCCGTTTGAAACTCGGAAACGTCGACTCCTTGACGTTCGCGGGCGTTTTCCGACCATTCAAACGTCGAATCTCGACGTGCGAAGCGCGGAACCGCCGGATCCGAGCGCCCGCGCGTTCCCAACCGGCTCAAACGTCGATTCTCGCCGTTTGAAGCCTCGGAAACGTCGTATCCTTGCGTTCGCGGTCGTTTCCACCATTCAAACGTTCGAATCTCGACGTGCGAAGCCCGGAACCGCCGGATCCGAGCGCCCGCGACGTTCCACCGCTCAAACGTCGATTCTCGCCGTTTGAAGCTCGGAAACGTCGTATCCTTGCGTTCGCGGCGTTTCCACCATTCACGTAATAACTTCGTATAGCATACAA
>NW_012057644.1:0-319 GCF_000956235.1 Wasmannia auropunctata | reverse complement strand
CGAAGTTATTACGTCGTTCGCGGCGTTTCCACCATTCAAACGTCGAATCTCGACGTGCGAAGCGCGGAACCGCCCGGATCCCCGAGCGCCCGCGACGTTCCCACCGCTCAAACGTCGAATTCTCGACCGTTTGAAGCGAGAACGTCGTATCCTTGCGTTCGCGGCGTTTCCACCATTCAAACGTCGAATCTCGACGTGCGAAGCGCGGAACCGCCGGATCCGAGCGCCCGCGACGTTCCCACCGCTCAAACGTCGATTCTCGCCGTTTGAAGCGAGGAAACGTCGTATCCTTGCGTTCGCAACGTTTCCACCATTCAAA
>NW_012057643.1:0-418 GCF_000956235.1 Wasmannia auropunctata | reverse complement strand
TATCCCCTGTGTGCCTTGTCGACTCAGTACATTATACGAAGTTATACGATAATCCGGTTCCTATTCCGGAACCCGGCAGCGGAACCGCATACAATTCGGGCCCTCGTAAGAGTGTTCGTCGGGGTAACCCAAAATGACCTGGAGACGCCGTCGGGAGATC
Organism: Wasmannia auropunctata; assembly: GCF_000956235.1. Taxonomy (NCBI): domain Eukaryota; kingdom Metazoa; phylum Arthropoda; class Insecta; order Hymenoptera; family Formicidae; genus Wasmannia; species Wasmannia auropunctata. The sequence goes on along the minus strand of NW_012057643.1, from coordinate 258 downwards.
CGGGAAGAGTTTTCTTTTCTGTATAAGCGTTCGAGTTCCCTGGAAACCTCTAGCAGGGAGATAGGGTTTGGAACGCGAAGAGCACCGCAGTTGCGGCGGTGTCCGGATCTTCCCCTCGGACCTTGAAAATCCAGGAGAGGGCCACGTGGAGGTGTCGCGCCGGTTCGTACCCATATCCGCAGCAGGTCTCCAAGGTAAAAGAGCCTCTAGTCGATAGACTAATGTAGGTAAGGGAAGTCGGCAAATTGGATCCGTAAA
>NW_012057642.1:0-379 GCF_000956235.1 Wasmannia auropunctata | reverse complement strand
TATCCCCTGTGTGCCTTGTCGACTCAGTAAATTTTCCGCTATCGAGGCGAACGGACGACGGGGGTGCACGGGGGCACTCGGGTGGCCGAATAGACGTGCGGGCACGCGAATCGACGTAATATTAAGAGCGCCAGCGGGGATGCGAAGCGTCGATCGGCCAGGTTTACCTCCGGACCCGACCCGAAAATTTTCTAAGTCTCGCGCGGCGTGTTGCTTTCGCGCGGCCGTGTTCGCTTTCGCCGTCGTTACCTCCGGCGCCAAAATTACTTCCGCTATCGAGGCGAACGGACGACGGGGGTGCACGGGGGCACTCGGGTGGCCGAATAGACGTGCGGGCACGCGAATCGAGGTAATATTAAGGACGCTATCGGGGAAGCGA
>NW_012057641.1:0-486 GCF_000956235.1 Wasmannia auropunctata | reverse complement strand
CTCGCCGTTTGAAGCGAGGAAACGTCGTATCCTTGCGTTCGCGGCGTTTCTACCATTCAAACGTCGAATCTCGACGTGCGAAGCGCGGAACCGCCGGATCCCGAGCCGCCCGCGACGTTCCCTACGCTCAAACGTCGATTCTCGCCGTTTGAAGCGAGGAAACGTCGTATCCTTGCGTTCGCGGCGTTTCCACCATTCAAACGTCGAATCTCGACGTGCGAAGCGCGGAACCGCCGGATCCGAGCGCCCGCGACGTTCCCACCGCTCAAACGTCGATTCTCGCCGTTTGAAGCGAGGAAACGTCGTATCCTTGCGTTCGCGGCGTTTCCACCATTCAAACGTCGAATCTCGACGTGCGAAGCGCGGAACCGCCGGATCCGAGCGCCCGCGACGTTCCCACCGCTCAAACGTCGATTCTCGCCGTTTGAAGCTCGGAAACGTCGATCGTATAACTTCGTATAATGTACTGAGTCGACAAGGCACACA
>NW_012057640.1:0-370 GCF_000956235.1 Wasmannia auropunctata | reverse complement strand
TATCCCCTGTGTGCCTTGTCGACTCAGTTCCGGCGGTTCCGCGCTTCGCACGTCGAGATTCGACGTTTGAATGGTGGAAACGCCGCGAACGCAAGGATACGACGTTTCCGAGCTTCAAACGGCGAGAATCGACGTTTGAGCGGTGGGAACGTCGCGGGCGCTCGGATCCGGCGGTTCCGCGCTTCGCACGTCGAGATTCGACGTTTGAATGGTGGAAACGCCGCGAACGCAAGGATACGACGTTTCCGAGCTTCAAACGGCGAGAATCGACGTTTGAGCGGTGGGAACGTCGCGGGCGCTCGGATCCGGCGGTTCCGCGCTTCGCACGTCGAGATTCGACGTATGAATGGTGGAAACGCCGCGAACGCAA
>NW_012057639.1:0-397 GCF_000956235.1 Wasmannia auropunctata | reverse complement strand
TATCCCCTGTGTGCCTTGTCGACTCAGTTATACGAAGTTATTACGTCAGAGCTTGTCTCAACTAATTGATTTATGGTGTAAAATTATATTGTTAACAACAATATTTAGTAATTATTAATTACTCGAACAATTAAATTTTATCTTAAATGAAAAGTCAATCAGAGGACTTTGACAGGGGTTGAAGGAAGCTTTGCAACGAGACATAAAAAGATTATTGTTCGTTATCAGTTTGACTGGTGATATTATCGTAGGTTTTCGAAATGAATTTTAGAGGCTTTGAATCGGTTGCGGCCTGCGTGCAAGTGAATTTAGAGTTAATTTAACAAGATTTGAATATTTTATATTAGCAAGATATAATATTTAGAAGAAAGGTGAATGACAAGGCACACAGGGGATA
>NW_012057638.1:0-404 GCF_000956235.1 Wasmannia auropunctata | reverse complement strand
CTCAGTCACCGCTCAAACGTCGATTCTCGCCGTTTGAATCTCGGAAACGTCGTATCCTTGCGTTAGCGGCGTTTCTACCATTCAAACGTCGAATCTCGGGCGTGCGAAGCNCCGGAACCGCCGTATACCGAGCGCCCGCACGTTCCCACCGCTCAAACGTCGATTCTCGCCGTTTGAAGCTCGGAAACGTCGTATCCTTGCGTTCGCGGCGTTTCTACAATTCAAACGTCGAATCTCGGCGTGCGAAGCGCGAAACCGCCGTATACGAGCGCCCGCGACGTTCCCACCGCTCAAACGTCGATTCTCGCCGTTTGAAGCTCGGAAACGTCGTATCCTTGCGTTCGCAGTCGTTTCTACCATTACAAACGTCGAATCCCGGCGTGCGAAGCGCGGAAACCGCCGTA
>NW_012057637.1:0-327 GCF_000956235.1 Wasmannia auropunctata | reverse complement strand
TATCCCCTGTGTGCCTTGTCGACTCAGTTGTATGCTATACGAAGTATTACGTTTCTCTCTGTGTGTCCTTACAGTCGCCGACTCGGCGCGCGCTCACGAGAAGGGCGCAAAGAGCAGGACCTCCGGAACGTTAATGATCCTTCCGCAGGTTCACCTACGGAAACCTTGTTACGACTTTTACTTCCTCTAAATGATCAAGTTTGGTCATCTTCCCGGCAACATCGGCAATGCCGACGCATTGCCGCGCACCAGTCCGAAGACCTCACTAAATCATTCAATCGGTAGTAGCGACGGGCGGTGTGTACAAAGGGCAGGGACGTAATCAAA
>NW_012057636.1:0-301 GCF_000956235.1 Wasmannia auropunctata | reverse complement strand
CGAATATACATTATATGTATATCCATACGATATCCTATGTATATCCATAAATGTATCTACATCATCGTATATCGTAGGTATACACATTTCGATGTACATACATGGAATATACATGAGGTATATTTATTATACATGGAACCGAACATGTTCGAATATACATTATATGTATATCTATACGATATCCTATGTATATCCATAAATGTATCTACATCATCGTATATCGTAGGTATACACATTTGATGTACATACATGGAATATACATGAGGTATATTTTATTTAATACATGGAACCGAACATGTAC
>NW_012057635.1:0-404 GCF_000956235.1 Wasmannia auropunctata | reverse complement strand
TATCCCCTGTGTGCCTTGTCGACTCAGTCGCGAAAGCAACACGCCGCGCGGGACTTAGAAAATTTTCGGCTCGGTCGGGTCCGGAGGTAAACCTGGCCGATCGGCGATTCCCCGCTAGCCCCCTTAATATTACGTCGATTCGCCAGCCCGCACGTTTATTCGGCCACCCTACCACCCCCGTGCACCCCCGTCGTCCGTTCGCCCCGATAGCGAAGAATTTCGGCCGCGACCGTAATCGCGGCCGTAAGCAACACGCGCGCGAAAGCAACACGCCGCGCGGGACTTAGAAAATTTTCGGCTCGGTCGGGTCCGGAGGTAAACCTGGCCGATCGACGATTCCCCGCTAGCCCCCTTAATATTACGTCGATTCGCCAGCCCGCACGTTTATTCGGCCACCCTACCAA
>NW_012057634.1:0-425 GCF_000956235.1 Wasmannia auropunctata | reverse complement strand
GTGCCTTGTCGACTCAGTCCGGACCCGACCGAGCCGAAAATTTTCTAAGTCCCGCGCGGCGTGTTGCTTTCGCGCGGCGTGTTGCTTTCGCCGCGATTACCTCCGGCGCCGAAAATTCTTCGCTATCGGGGCGAACGGACGACGGGGGTGCACGGGGGTGGTAGGGTGGCCGAATAAACGTGCGGCGCGCGAATCGACGTAATATTAAGGGGGCTAGCGGGGAAGCGTCGACTCGGCCAGGTTTACCTCCGGACCCGACCGAGCCGAAAATTTTCTAAGTCCCGCGCGGCGTGTTGCTTTCGCCGCGATTACCTCCGGCGCCGAAAATTCTCCGCTATCGAGGCGAACGGACGTCGGGGGTGCACGGGGGCACTAGGGTGGCCGAATAAACGTGCGGGCACGCGAATCGACGTAACATTAAGGAC
>NW_012057633.1:0-438 GCF_000956235.1 Wasmannia auropunctata | reverse complement strand
TGTATGCTATACGAAGTTATTACGTTCGGAAACGTCGTATCCTTGCGTTCGCGGCGTTTCCACCATTCAAACGTCGAATCTCGACGTGCGAAGCGCGACGCGGATCCGAGCGCCCGCGACGGTTCCCACCGGCTCAAACGTCGATTCTCGCCGTTTGAAGCTCGGAAACGTCGTATCCTTGCGTTCGCGGCGTTTCCACCATTCAAACGTCGAATCTCGACGTGCGAAGCGCGACGCGGATCCGAGCGCCGCGACGGTTCCCACGGCTCAAACGTTCGATTCTCGCCGTTTGAAGCTCGGAAAACGTCGTATACCTTGCGTTCGCGGCGTTTTCCAACCAATTCAAAACGTCGAATCTCGACGTGCGAAGCGCGGAACGCCGGATCCGAGCGCCCGCGACGTTCCCACCGCTCAAACGTCGATTCTCGCCGTTTGAAA
>NW_012057632.1:0-345 GCF_000956235.1 Wasmannia auropunctata | reverse complement strand
TATCCCCTGTGTGCCTTGTCGACTCAGTTGTATGCTATACGAAGTTATTACGTCACAAACCGTAACTTTACACAGTTTCCTCGACGATCGTGAAAAATCGTGTCGTAAACCTTTTTCGTAAACGAAATATATTTCTCCTTTGTCAAAGGTAACAATTCAACAGTACCTTCGAAGATATTGGCTACATCGCGTATAATAAAATGCGCGTCGTATCCCGAAAGATTGTGGAAAAACACAGGAATAATATACGAATCTCTGTAATTTAAATTACAACGCAAATGCGCAGGGCCTCTGTAACAACCAGTCAAGTGACAATGATTACGAACACGCACGTCGTTCGGTTCA
>NW_012057631.1:0-310 GCF_000956235.1 Wasmannia auropunctata | reverse complement strand
GTGCCTTGTCGACTCAGTATGGTGGAAACGCCGCGAACGCAAGGATACGACGTTTCCGAGCTTCAAACGGCGAGAATTCGAACGTTTGAGCGGTGGGAACGTCGCGTGCGCTCGGATCCGGCGGTTCCGCGCTTCGCACGTCGAGATTCGACGTTTGAATGGTGGAAACGCCGCGAACGCAAGGATACGACGTTTCCGAGCTTCAAAGGGCGAGAATCGACGTTTGAGCGGTGGGAACGTCGCGGGCGCTCGGATCCGGCGGTTCCACGCTTCGCACGTCGAGATTACGTAATAACTTCGTATAGCATAA
>NW_012057630.1:0-573 GCF_000956235.1 Wasmannia auropunctata | reverse complement strand
ATACGAAGTTATACGATCCCGCGACGTTCCCTCCGCTCAAACGTCGATTCTCGCCGTTTGAAGCTCGGAAACGTCCGTATCCCTTGCGTTCGCCGGTCGTTCCTACCATTCAAACGTCGAATACTTCGACGTGCGAAGCGCGGTAACGCCGGATCCGAGCGCCCGCGACGTTCCCACCGCTCAAACGTCGATTCTCGCCGTTTGAAGCTCGGAAACGTCGTATCCCTTGCGTTCGCGGCGTTTCTACCATTCAAACGTCGAATCTCGAAGTGCGAATCGCGGAACCGCCGGATCCGAGCGCCCGCGACGTTCCCACCGCTCAAACGTCGATTCTCGCCGTTTGAAGCTCGGAAACGTCGTATCCTTGCGTTCGCGGCGTTTCTACCATTCAAACTTCGAATCTCGACGTGCGAAGCGCGGAAACCGCCGGATACCGTAGCGACCGCGACGTTCCCGCCGCTCAAAACGTTCGATTCTCGCCGTTTGAAGCTACGGGAAACGTCGTAATCCGGTTGCGGTTCGCGGCGTTTTCACCATTTCAAACGTCGAATCTCGACGTGCGAAGCGCGGAAA
>NW_012057629.1:0-466 GCF_000956235.1 Wasmannia auropunctata | reverse complement strand
TATCCCCTGTGTGCCTTGTCGACTCAGTTATGCTTGTCTCAAAGATTAAGCCATGCATGTCTCAGTGCATGCCGAATTAAGGTGAAACCGCGAATGGCTCATTAAATCAGTTATGGTTCATTAGATTGTACCCACATTTACTTGGATAACTGTGGTAATTCTAGAGCTAATACATGCAAAACAGAGTCCCGACCAGTGATGGAAGGGACGCTTTTATTAGATCAAAACCAATCGGTGGCGGGCGGTCTCCGTCCGTCCACCGTTTATTTTGGTGACTCTGAATAACTTTGTGCTGATCGCACGGTCCTAGCACCGGCGACGATCTATCAAATGTCTGCCTTATCAACTGTCGATGGTAGGTTCTGCGCCTACCATGGTTGTAACGGGTAACGGGGAATCAGGGTTCGATTCCGGAGAGGGAGCCTGAGAAACGGCTACCAACGTAATAACTTCGTATAGCATACAA
>NW_012057628.1:0-332 GCF_000956235.1 Wasmannia auropunctata | reverse complement strand
AAGCTCGGAAACGTCGTATCCTTGCGTTCGCGGCGTTTCCACCATTCAAACGTCGAATCTCGACGTGCGAAGCGCGGAACCGCCGGATCCGAGCGCCCGCGACGTTCCCCACCGCTCGAAACGTCGATTCTCGCCGTTTGAAGCTCGGAAACGTCGTATCCTTGCGTTCGCGGCGTTTCCACCATTCAAACGTCGAATCTCGACGTGCGAAGCGCGGAACCGCCGGATCCGAGCGCCCGCGACGTTCCCACCGCTCAAACGTCGATTCTCGCCGTTTGAAGCTCGGAAACGTCGTATCCTTGCGTTCATCGTATAACTTCGTATAATGTATC
>NW_012057627.1:0-318 GCF_000956235.1 Wasmannia auropunctata | reverse complement strand
TCGAATCTCGACGTGCGAAGCGCGGAACCGCCGGATCCGAGCGCCCGCGACGTTCCCACCGTCAAACGTACGATTCTCGCCGTTTCGTAAGCTCGGAAACGTACGTATCCTTGCGTTCGCGGCGTTTCCACCAAGTTTCAAACGTCGAATCTCGACGTGCGAAGCGTCGGAAACCGCCGGATCCGAGCGTCCCGCGACGTTTCCCACCGCTCAAAACGTTCGATTCTCGCCGTTTGAAGCTCGGAAACGTCGTATCCTTGCGTTCGCGGCGTTTCCGACCATTCAAACGTCGAATCTCGACGTGCGAAGCGCGGAACC
>NW_012057626.1:0-329 GCF_000956235.1 Wasmannia auropunctata | reverse complement strand
ATGTATGCTATACGAAGTTATACGTATTCAAACGTCGAATCTCGACGTGCGAAGCGCGGAACCGCCGGATCCGAGCGCCCGCCGACGTTCCCCACCGCTCAAACGTTCGATTCTCGCCGTTTGAAGACTCGGAAACGTCGTATCCTTGCGTTCGCGGACGTTTCACCATTCAAACGTCGAATCTCGACGTGCGAAGCGCGGAACCGCCGGATCCGAGCGCCCGCGACGTTCCCACCGCTCAAACGTCGATTCTCGCCGTTTGAAGCTCGGAAACGTCGTATCCTTGCGTTCGCGGCGTTTCCACCATTCAAACGTCGAATCTCGACGTG
>NW_012057624.1:0-609 GCF_000956235.1 Wasmannia auropunctata | reverse complement strand
TCCATTCAAAACGTCGAATCTCGACGTGCGAAGCGCGGAACCGCCGGATCCGAGCGCCCGCGACGTTCCCACCGCTCAAACGTCGATTCTCGCCGTTTGAAGCTCGGGAAAACGTCGTATCCTTGCGTTCGCGGCGTTCACCATTCTAAACGTCGAATCTCGACGTGCGAAGCGCGGAACCGCCGGATTCCGAAGCGCCGCGACGTTCCACCGCTCAAACGTCGATTCTCGCCGTTTGAAGCTCGGAAACGTCGTAGCCTTGCGTTCGCGGCGTTTCCACCATTCAAACCGTCGAACTCTCGACGTCGCGAAGCGCGAACCGTCCGGATACGAGCGCCGCGACGTTCCACGTCTTCAAACGTCGATTCTCGCCGTTTGAAGCTCGGAAACGTCGTATCCTTGCGTTCGCGGCGTTTCCACCATCAAACGTCGAACTCTCGACGTCGCGAAGCGCGAACCGTCCGGATACCGAGCGCCGCGACGTTCCACCGTCTCAAACGTCGATTCTCGCCGTTTGAAGCTCGGAAACGTCGTATCCTTGCGTTCGCGGCGTTTCCACCATTCAAACGTCGAATCTCGACGTGCGAAGCGCGGAACCGCCGGATCCGA
>NW_012057623.1:0-571 GCF_000956235.1 Wasmannia auropunctata | reverse complement strand
TCGGAGAATTTTTGGCGCCGTATGCTATACGAAGTTATTACGTACACGCCGCGCGAAAGCAACACGCCGCGCGGGACTTAGAAAATTTTCGGGTCGAGTCCGGAGGTAAACCTGGACGATCGACGCTTCGCTTCCCCGCTAGCGCCCTTAATATTACGTCGATTCGCGTGCCCGCACGTCTATTCGGCCACCCGAGTGCCCCCGTGCACCCCCGTCGTCCGTTCGCCTCGATAGCGGAGAATTTTCGGCGCCGGAGGTAAACGCGGCGAAAGCAACACGCCGCGCGAAAGCAACACGCCGCGCGGAACCTAGAAAATATTCGGGTCGGGTCCGGAGGTAAACCTGGCCGATCATCGCTTCGCTGCCCCGCTGGCGCCCTTAATATTACGTCGTATCGCGTGACCGCACGTCTATTCGGACACCCGAGTGCCCCCGTGCACCCCCGTCGACCGTTCGCCTCGATAGCGGAAACTGAGTCGACAAGGCACACAGGGGATAAACGCGTCGAAAGCAAACGCCGCGCGAAAGCAACACGCCGCGCGGGACTTAGAAAATATTCGGGTCTGGTCCA
>NW_012057622.1:0-362 GCF_000956235.1 Wasmannia auropunctata | reverse complement strand
TAGAATCGACGTTTGAGCGGTCGGGAAACGTCCCGCGGGGCGCTCCGGTATCCGGCGGTTCCGCGCTTCGCAACGTCGAGATTCGACGTTTGAAATGGTAGAAACGCCGACGTAACGCAAAGGATACGACGTTTCCTCGCTTACAAACGGTCGAGAATCGACGTTTGAGCGGTGGGAACGTCGCGGGCGCTCGGATCCGGCGGTTCCGCGCTTCGCACGTCGAGATTCGACGTTTGAATGGTAGAACGCCGACGAACGCAAGGATACGACGTTTCCGAGCTACTAAACGGCGAGAATCGACGTTTGAGCGGTGGGAACGTCGCGGTCGCTCGGATCCGGCGGTTCCGCGCTTCGCACGTCGA
>NW_012057621.1:0-829 GCF_000956235.1 Wasmannia auropunctata | reverse complement strand
AACTGGATACGCTTACCAGCTTCTTCTGAGGAATCAGAAACCATCAACATTGTGGCCTCCAATCCTTGAAAGAACTGTCCCTGCTGTAAGACAGACTTACCTGCGGCAAATGCACCATAGGAGGCGGTTGCAGCTACCATTGAGGAACGGAGGGTCCCCATTGCACCACCTAGACTCATCGCGCCGCTCTGTGCTTTGCGGAATTGTCCTTCCAGTGCAGAAACGGATGCACGGTACTTAGCAGCACTCATACTACCAGCAAGGAACTCTTTACGTAAAGACTGAAGTCCTTTAAGCTGTGAGCTGTAGTTGGCACCATACTTAGAACGTAAACGAACGTCCTGAACATCTACAGCGTCCTGACGTGAACGAGCACCACGTGCAGCTTTTAGTTCAGCTGGGCTGGGAGCTTTAGGTTTTGGAGCGGGAGCTGGTTTAGGTGCAGGGGTTGGCTTAGCCGCATGAGGACCATATCTCTCATCATGGCGGCGAGTTCTTTCAGGATCCCACTGTGAAGCTTTCTTAGCATCACCGACCATACCAGTACCACGACCTTCAATTGCAGAAGGTAGTGTGATAATTGGTGGTGGGTTACGGCGTCCTGTCGGAGCTCCAAGAGTATTACCAGCCTTCTTGGCTTCACGTTGCTGGGCCATGTAGAATTTACGCATTGCAGAGATGTCGTGGTCTTTATTCGTCATCCCTTTAACGTGTTGCTTGAATCGAGTTGCAGCTTGCTTACGAATAGCTTCGGCGCTCTTGACTTCTTTCTTGTGAAGTGCCATTCTGTAATCAGAAGCTTTCTTCTCTTCTCGTTTACGTGTCTCAG
>NW_012057620.1:0-313 GCF_000956235.1 Wasmannia auropunctata | reverse complement strand
GCGGGCGCTCGGATCCGGCGGTTCCGCGCTTCGCACGTCGAGATTCGACGTTTGAATGGTGGAAACGCCGCGAACGCAAGGATACGACGTTTCCGAGCTTCAAACCGGCGACCGATCGACGTTCGTAGCGGTGGACGTCGCGGCGGGCTCGGATCCGGCGGTTCCGCGCTTCGCACGTCGAGATTCGACGTTTGAATGGTGGAAACGCCGCGAACGCAAGGATACGACGTTTCCGAGCTTCAAACGGCGAGAATCGACGTTTGAGCGGTGGGAACGTCGCGGGCGCTCGGATCCGGCGGTACGTAATAACTTC
>NW_012057619.1:0-474 GCF_000956235.1 Wasmannia auropunctata | reverse complement strand
TCGTAAACGTCGATTCTCGCCGTTTGAAGCTCGGAAACGTCGTATCCTTGCTTTTGCGGCGCTTCTACCCATTCCAAACGTCGAATCCTCGACGTGCGAAGCGCGAACCGTCCGGATACCGAGCGCCGCGACGTTCCCACGTCTCAAACGTCGATTCTCGCCGTTTGTAGCTCGGAAACGTCGTATCCTTGCGTTCGCGGCGTTTCTACCATTCAAACGTCGAATCTCGACGTGCGAAGCGCGGAACCGCCGGATCCGAGCGCCCGCGACGTTCCCACCGCTCAAACGTCGATTCTCGCCGTTTGAAGCTCGGAAACGTCGTATCCTTGCGTTCGCGGCGTTTCTACCATTCAAACGTCGAATCTCGACGTGCGAAGCGCCGAACCGCCGGATCCGAGCGCCCGCGACGTTCCCACCGCTCAAACGTCGATTCTCGCCGTTTGAAGACTGAGTCGACAAGGCACACAGGGGATA
>NW_012057618.1:0-426 GCF_000956235.1 Wasmannia auropunctata | reverse complement strand
CGCGGCGTTTCCACCATTCAAACGTCGAATCTCGACGTGCGAAGCGCGGAACCGCCGGATCCGAGCGCCCGCGACGTCCACGCTNAAACGTCGATCTCGCCGTTTGAAGCGAGGAAACGTCGTATCCTTGCGTTCGCGGCGTTTCCACCATTCAAACGTCGAATCTCGACGTGCGAAGCGCGGAACCGCCGGATCCGAGCGCCCGCGACGTTCCCACCGCTCAAACGTCGATTCTCGCCGTTTTAAGCTCGGAAACGTACGTATCCTTAGCGTTCGTCGGCGTTCTACCATTCTAAACGTCGAATCTCGACGTGCGAAGCGCGGAACCGCCGATCCGAGCGCCCGCGACGTTCCCACCGCTCAAACGTCGATTCTCGCCGTTTGTAAGCTCGGAAACGTCGTATCCTTGCGTTCGCGGCGTTTCTA
>NW_012057617.1:0-487 GCF_000956235.1 Wasmannia auropunctata | reverse complement strand
CGTTTGAATGGTGGAAACGCCGCGAACGCAAGGATACGAGTTTCCGAGCTTCAAACGGCGAGAATCGACGTTTGAGCGGTGGGAACCGTGCCCGGCGCTCGGACTCGGCGGTTACCGCGCTTCGCACGTCGAGATTCGACGTTTGAATGGTAGAAACGCCGCGAACGCAAGGATACGACGTTTCCGAGCTTCAAACGGCGAGAATCGACGTTTGAGCGGTGGGAACCGTCGCCGGGCGCTCGGATCCGGCGGTTCCGCGCTTCGCACGTCGAGATTCGACGTTTGAATGGTAGAAACGCCGCGAACGCAAGGATACGACGTTTCCGAGCTTCAAACGGCGAGAATCGACGTTTGAGCGGTGGGAACGTCGCGGGCGCTCGGATCCGGCGGTTCCGCGCTTCGCACGTCGAGATTCGACGTTTGAATGGTAGAAACGCCGCGAACGCAAGGATACGACGTTTCCACGTAATAACTTCGTATAGCATAC
>NW_012057616.1:0-324 GCF_000956235.1 Wasmannia auropunctata | reverse complement strand
TCGGATCCGGCGGTTCGCGCTTCGCACGTCGAGATTCGACGTTTGAATGGTGGAAACCGCGCCCGAACGCAAGGGACTTACGACGGTTTCCGAGCTTCGAAACGGCGAAGAATCGTACGTTGAGCGGTGGAACGTCGCGGGCGCTCGGATCCGGCGGTTCCGCGCTTCGCACGTCGAGATTCGACGTTTGAATGGTCGGAAACGCCGCGAACGCAAGGATACGACGTTTCCGAGCTTCAAACGGCGAGAATCGACGTTTGAGCGGTGGGAACGTCGCGGGCGCTCGGATCCGGCGGTTCCGCGTTTCGCACGTCGAGATTCGAA
>NW_012057615.1:0-395 GCF_000956235.1 Wasmannia auropunctata | reverse complement strand
CGATTCTCGCCGTTTGAAGCTCGGAAACGTCGTATCCTTGCGTTCGCGGCGTTTCCACCATTCAAACGTCGAATCTCGACGTGCGAAGCGCGGAACCGCCGGATCCGACGTCGTCCCCCGCGACGTTTCGACCGTCTCAAACGTCGATTCTCGCCGTTTGAAGCTCGGAAACGTCGTATCCTTGCGTTCGCGGCGTTTCCACCATTCAAACGTCGAATCTCGACGTGCGAAGCGCGGAACCGCCGGATCCGAGCGCCCGCGACGTTCCGACCGCTCAAACGTCGATTCTCGCCGTTTGAAGCTCGGAAACGTCGTATCCTTGCGTTCGCGGCGTTTCCACCATTCAAACGTCGAATCTCGACGTGCGAAACGCGGAACACGTAATAACTTCGTAT
>NW_012057614.1:0-350 GCF_000956235.1 Wasmannia auropunctata | reverse complement strand
CTCGGAAACGTCGTATCCTTGCGTTCGCGGCGTTTCCACCATTCAAACGTCGAATCTCGACGTGCGAAGCGCGGAACCGCCGGATCCGAGCGCCCGCGACGTTCCCACCGCTCAAACGTCGATTCTCGCCGTTTGAAGCTCGGAAACGTCGTATCCTTGCGTTCGCGGCGTTTCCACCATTCAAACGTCGAATCTCGACGTGCGAAGCGCGGAACCGCCGGATCCGAGCGCCCGCGACGTTCCCACCGCTCAAACGTCGATTCTCGCCGTTTGAAGCTCGGAAACGTCGTATCCTTGCGTTCGCGGCGTTTCCACCATTCAAACACGTAATAACTTCGTATAGCATACAA
>NW_012057613.1:0-575 GCF_000956235.1 Wasmannia auropunctata | reverse complement strand
TATCCCCTGTGTGCCTTGTCGACTCAGTTAAACCTGGCCGATCGACGCTTCCCCGCAAGCGCCGTTAATATTACTTCGATTCGCGTGCCCGCACGTCTATTTGGCCACCCGAGTGCCCCCGTGCACCCCCGTCGTCCGTTCGCCTCGATAGCGGAGAATTTTTGGCGCCGGAGGTAAACGCGGCGAAAGAAACACGCCGCGCGAAAGCAACACGCCGCGCGTGACTTAGAAAATTTTCGGCTCTGTCGGGTCCGGAGGTAAACCTGGCCGATCAACGCTTCCCCGACTAGCGTCCTTAATATTACGTCGATTCGCGTGCCCGCACGTCTATTCGGCCACGCGAGTGCCCCCGTGCACCCCGACGTCCGTTCGCCTCGATAGCGGAGAATTTTCGGCGCCGGAGGTAAACGCGGCAATGCAACACTCCGCGCGAAAGCAACACGCCGCGCGGGACTTAGAAAATTTTCGAGTCGGGTCCGGAAGTAAACCTGGCCGATCGACGCTTCGCTTCCCCGCTGGCGCCCTTAATATTACGTCGAATCGCGTGACTGAGTCGACAAGGCACACAGGGGATA
>NW_012057612.1:0-403 GCF_000956235.1 Wasmannia auropunctata | reverse complement strand
TATCCCCTGTGTGCCTTGTCGACTCAGTTGATGCTATACGAAGTTATTACGTGAGGGAGGATGGGCCGCGTCGCGATGCGGCTCCGCACTCCCGGGGCGTCTCGTTCTCATCGCGAGAAGAGGCGCACCCAGAGCGTACACGTTGGGACCCGAAAGATGGTGAACTATGCCTGGTCAGGACGAAGTCAGGGGAAACCCTGATGGAGGTCCGTAGCGATTCTGACGTGCAAATCGATCGTCGGAACTGGGTATAGGGGCGAAAGACTAATCGAACCATCTAGTAGCTGGTTCCCTCCGAAGTTTCCCTCAGGATAGCTGGCACTCGGCCGTTCCGCACGGAACGCGCGCGAGTCTCATCTGGTAAAGCGAATGATTAGAGGCCTTGGGGCCGAAACGACCTCAC
>NW_012057611.1:0-324 GCF_000956235.1 Wasmannia auropunctata | reverse complement strand
TATCCCCTGTGTGCCTTGTCGACTCAGTACCTTTAATTTGCTTTTTGTTGAGCGTTGTACGATTTTTTTTCACCGAGTTATTCAACATTGAAGCAAAAAGGACCATTTTTGCTTTAATGTTGAATAACTTGGTGAAAAAAAATCGTACAACGCTAAAAAAAAAGCAAATTAAAGGTAAAGATTCACTCTTTCGAAAGCTGTAAACTGCATTTGCATGCGATTTTTTATTTGCGCCATGGAATTTGTCAAAGTTCGTAAAAAATTTTAAGATTCGTCAGGTCTCCCTTTCTATCCGTGTAATTCCATGAAAGATCAGTAGGATCA
>NW_012057610.1:0-440 GCF_000956235.1 Wasmannia auropunctata | reverse complement strand
TATCCCCTGTGTGCCTTGTCGACTCAGTTGTATGCTATACGAAGTTATGGCGTGAGAGAGAGGAGTGAAGCAAATACCGAAACATGTTTGACAGCGTTGCGAAAGCACGCAAGATGAACGATTACCCTGAACGGTGGATCACTTGGCTCGTGGGTCGATGAAGAACGCAGCTAATTGCGCGTCAACTTGTGAACTGCAGGACACATGAACATCGACATTTCGAACGCACATTGCGGTCCACGGATACAATTCCCGGACCACGCCTGGCTGAGGGTCGTTTTAGTACCAACAGACTGCTTGCGCCCACTCTCGTCGTCGCGCACCCGCCTTAACACTTTGGTGGTGCGCGCGACGATATAGAGAGAGGAGCGTACGAGCGATCGTTGGACGTTCGCCGAGCTGAGCGAGACGCGCTCCCTCCCATCTTTCGGGGCCGTGCA
>NW_012057609.1:0-334 GCF_000956235.1 Wasmannia auropunctata | reverse complement strand
GCTATACGAAGTTATACGTTCGACGTTCGAATGGTGGAAACGCCGCGAACGCAAGGATACGACCGTTTCCGAGCTTCAACGGCGAGATCGACGTTTGAGCGGTGGGAACGTCGCGGGCGCTCGGATCCGGCGGTTCCGCGCTTCGCACGTCGAGATTCGACGTTTGAATGGTGGAAACGCCGCGAACGCAAGGATACGACGTTTCCGAGCTTCAAACGGCGAGAATCGACGTTTGAGCGGTGGGAACGTCGCGGGCGCTCGGATCCGGCGGTTCCGCGCTTCGCACATCGAGATTCGACGTTTGAATGGTGGAAACGCCGCGAACGCAAGGATA
>NW_012057608.1:0-351 GCF_000956235.1 Wasmannia auropunctata | reverse complement strand
TATACGAAGTTATACGATAAGCTCGGAAACGTCGTATCCTTGCGTTCGCGGCGTTTCCACCATTCAAACGTCGAATCTCGACGTGCGAAGCGCGGAACCGCCGGATCCGAGCGACCCGCGACGTTCCCACCGCTCAAACGTCGATTCTCGCCGTTGAAGCTCGGAAACGTCGTATCCTTGCGTTCGCGGCGTTTCCACCATTCAAACGTCGAATCTCGACGTGCGAAGCGCGGAACCGCCGGATCCGAGCGCCCGCGACGTTCCCACCGCTCCAACGTCGATTCTCGCCGTTTGAAGCTCGGAAACGTCGTATCCTTGCGTTCGCGGCGTTTCCACCATTCAAACGTCGAA
>NW_012057607.1:0-424 GCF_000956235.1 Wasmannia auropunctata | reverse complement strand
TATCCCCTGTGTGCCTTGTCGACTCAGTCGCGAATCGACGTAACATTAAGGGCGCTAGCGGGGAAGCGTCGAACGGCCAGGTTTACCTCCGGACCCGACCGAGCCGAAAATTTTCTAAGTCCCGCGCGGCGTGTTGCTTTCGCGCGGCGTGTTGCTTTCGCCGCGATTACCTCCGGCGCCGAAAATTCTTCGCTATCGGGGCGAACGGACGACGGGGGACACGGGGTCCGTAGGTGGCCGACTTAACGTGCGGCACGCGATACGCGTAATAACTTAAGGGGTACGTAGCGGGAATCGGTACGATCGGACCGACGAGTTTTACCTCCGGACCCGACCGAGCCGAAAATTTTCTAAGTCCCGCGCGGCGTGTTGCTTTCGCGCGGCGTGTTGCTTTCGCCGCGATTACCTCCGGCGCCGAAAATTA
>NW_012057606.1:0-388 GCF_000956235.1 Wasmannia auropunctata | reverse complement strand
ATCTCCGCTTCAATAGCGAGAAGAACGACCGACGTGCATCGCAACGATCACGGTCCGTGTTTCATATACGTTTCGAGAAGCCGTACGGGGCGTACGAGACACGAGTAACGTGTACGCACGACCGCATCGTACCGCTCGGCTAGCCGAGCGCACCGCACCTCTTATAGTACCCAACCGACCGGACAAGCGGTCGGCGACGCACGGTCTTATGCACGGCCGCTTATGGGCGCGAACGTCGATAGACCGAGGCGCGCGGGACTTAGCCGCTGGAAGCGAGGTACCGCCGCGGCGTGTTGCTTTGGCCAAGTGTACCTCCGGCGCCGGAAAATTCTTCGCTATCGGGGCGAACGGACGACGGGGGTGCACGGGGTGGTAGGGTGGCCGAATA
>NW_012057605.1:0-424 GCF_000956235.1 Wasmannia auropunctata | reverse complement strand
CATAGATCTCGACGAGCCCTACAAAAAAGGTCCTATGCGCCAACCTTGTATCTTGTTGTACCGTTTAAAAGTTACAGGTACTTTTTATGTTCCAAAAAAAGGTTTTTTTTGGATTTTTTTAGGTTTGGTATTTTTCCCTTATAGAACTCGTCGAGAGGAACAAAAAAGGTCCTCTTCACCATGACTCTATCTGCAACCGTTTAGTTGTGGGAGTTTTTGAAAGTTTCTGAAAAGTCAAAAACGACCTCTACAGGCGAAAGGACGAGAGATAGAGGCATGGCGAAGAGGACCTTTCCTGTTCCTCTCGTCGAGCTGCATAAGAAGGGGTAGGTCGGTAATTTTAGTATTTTTTTTTATTTTTATTTTATATAGTCAAGATTTGGTTGGGGTTAGTAGAGATTTGAAATTGAATTGGGAGTTTTCA
>NW_012057604.1:0-626 GCF_000956235.1 Wasmannia auropunctata | reverse complement strand
CGAATCTCGACGTGCGAAGCGCGGAAACGCCGGATCCGAGCGCCCGCGACGTTCCCACCGCTCAAACGTCGATTCTCGCCGTTTGAAGCTCGGAACTTCGTATCACTTGCGTTCGCGGCGTTTCTACCATCAAACGTCGAATCTCGACGTGCGAAGCGCGGAACCGCCGTATACGAGCGTCCGCGACGTTCCCACCGCTCAAACGTCGATTCTCGCCGTTTGAAGCTCGGAAACGTCGTACTCCTTCGCGTTCGTCACGCGTTTCTACCATCAAACGTCGAATCTCGACGTGCGAAGCGCGGAACCGCCGGATCCGAGCGCCCGCGACGTTCCCACCGCTCAAACGTCGATTCTCGAAGTTTGAAGCTCGGAAACGTCGTATCCTTGCGTTCGCGGCGTTTCCACCATTCAAACGTCCAATCTCGACGTGCGAAGCGCGGAACCGCCGGATCCGAGCGCCCGCGACGTTCCACGCTCAAACGTCGATCTCGCCGGGTTTGAAGGCTCGGAAACGTCGTATCCTTGCGTTCGCGGCGTTTTCCACCATTCAAAACGTCCGAATCTCGACGTGCGAAAGCGCGGAACCGCCGGATCCGAGCGCCCGCGACGACTGAGTCGACAAGGCA
>NW_012057603.1:0-415 GCF_000956235.1 Wasmannia auropunctata | reverse complement strand
CGGCGTGTTGCTTTCGCCGCGTTTACCTCCGGCGCCGGAAATTTCCGCTAACGAGGCGAACGGACGACGGGGTGCACGGGGCACTCGGGTGGCCGAATAGACGTGCGGGCACGCGAATCGACGTAATATTAAGGACGCTATCGGGGAAGCGTCGATCGGCCACGGTTTACCTACCGGACTCGACAAAGTCCAAAATTTCTAAGTCACGCGCGGCGTGTTGCTTTCGCGTCGGCGTGTTCTTTCGTCCGCGTTTACCTCCGGCGTCCAAAAACTTCTCCGACTTATCGAGGCGAACGACCGACGGGGTGGCACGGGGCGACTCGGAGTGGCCAAATAGACGTGCGGGCACGCGAATCGACGTAATATTAAGGACGCTATCGGGGAAGCGTTGATCGGCCAGGTTTACCTCCGGACC
>NW_012057602.1:0-596 GCF_000956235.1 Wasmannia auropunctata | reverse complement strand
TGACGTTTTCCGAGCTTCAAACAGCGAGAATCGACGTTTGAGCGGTGGGAACGTCGCGGGCCGCTCCGGATCCGGCGGTTCCGTCGCTTCGCACGTTCGAGATTTCGACGTTTGAATGGTGGAAACGCCGCGAAACGTCTAAGGATACGACGTTTCCGAGCTTCAAACGGCGAGAATCGACGTTTGAGCGGTGGGAACGTCGCGGGCGCTCGGATCCGGCGGTTCCGCGCTTCGCACGTCGAGATTCGACGTTTGAATGGTGGAAACGCCGCGAACGCAAGGATACGACGTTCCGAACTTCAAACGGCGAGAATCGACGTTTGAGCGGTGGGAACGACGCGGGCCGCTCCGGATCCGGCGGTTCCGTCGCTCGCACGTCGAGATTCGACGTTTGAATGGTGGAAACGCCGCGAACGCTAAGGAGTACGACGTTCCGTACGACTTCAAACGGCGAGAATCGACGTTTGAGCGGTCGGAACGTCGCGGGCGCTCGGATCCGGCGGTTCCGCGCTTCGCACGTCGAGATTCGACGTTTGAATGGTGGAAACGCCGCGAACGCAAGGATACGACGTTTCCGAGCTTCAAACGGCGAGAAT
>NW_012057601.1:0-377 GCF_000956235.1 Wasmannia auropunctata | reverse complement strand
CGACTCAGTTCCGAGCGCCCGCGACGTTCCCACCGCTCAAACGTCGGTTCTCGCCGTTTGAAGCTCGGAAACGTCGTATCCTTGCGTTCGCGGCGTTTCTACCATTCAAACGTCGAATCCTCGACCGTGCGAAGCGTCGGAACCGCCGGATCCGTACGCGCCCGCCGACGTTCCCTACCGCTCAAACGTACGAGTTCTCGCCGTTTGAAGCTCGGAAACGTCGTATCCTTGCGTTCGCGGCGTTTCTACCATTCAAACGTCGAATCTCGACGTGCGAAGCGCGGAACCGCCGGATCCGAGAGCCCGCGACGTTCCCACCCCTCAAACGTACGATTCTCGCCGTTTGAAGCTCGGAAACGTCGTATCCTTGCGTTCGC
>NW_012057600.1:0-495 GCF_000956235.1 Wasmannia auropunctata | reverse complement strand
TATCCCCTGTGTGCCTTGTCGACTCAGTCATACATTATACGAAGTTATACGATGTCGGGGGTGCACGGGGGCACTAGGGTGGCCGAATAAACGTGCGGGCACGCGAATCGACGTAACATTGAGGGCTTTAGCGGGGAAGCGTAGATCGGCCAGGTTTACCTCCGGACCCGACCGAGCCGAAATTTTTCTAAGTCCCGCGCGGCGTGTTGCTTTCGCGCGGCGTGTTGCTTTCGCCGCGATTACCTCCGGCGCCGAAAATTCTCCGCTATCGAGGCGAACGGACGACGGGGGTGCACGGGGGCACTAGGGTGGCCGAATAAACGTGCGGGCACGCGAATCGACGTAACATTAAGGGCTTTAGCGGGGAAGCGTAGATCGGCCAGGTTTACCTCCGGATCCGACCGAGCCGAAATTTTTCAAGTCCCGCGCGGCGTGTTGCTTTCGCGCGGCGTGTTGCTTTCGCCGCGACTGAGTCGACAAGGCACACAGGGGATA
>NW_012057599.1:0-553 GCF_000956235.1 Wasmannia auropunctata | reverse complement strand
AGTTTAGCTCACTCATTAGGCACCCCAGGCTTTACACTTTATGCTTCCGGCTCGTATGTTGTGTGGAATTGTGAGCGGATAACAATTTCACACAGGAAACAGCTATGACCATGATTACGCCAAGCTTGCATGCCTGCAGGTCGACTCTAGAGGATCCCCGGGTACCGAGCTCGAATTCACTGGCCGTCGTTTTACAACGTCGTGACTGGGAAAACCCTGGCGTTACCCAACTTAATCGCCTTGCAGCACATCCCCCTTTCGCCAGCTGGCGTAATAGCGAAGAGGCCCGCACCGATCGCCCTTCCCAACAGTTGCGCAGCCTGAATGGCGAATGGCGCCTGATGCGGTATTTTCTCCTTACGCATCTGTGCGGTATTTCACACCGCATATGGTGCACTCTCAGTACAATCTGCTCTGATGCCGCATAGTTAAGCCAGCCCCGACACCCGCCAACACCCGCTGACGCACCCTGACGGGCTTGTCTGCTCCCGGCATCCGCTTACAGACAAGCTGTGACCGTCTCCGGGAGCTGCATGTGTCAGAGGTTTTCACC
>NW_012057598.1:0-755 GCF_000956235.1 Wasmannia auropunctata | reverse complement strand
CTCCTTCGGGTGCTGTTATCATCTCAGTCACTTCAGTGACAGGTGTTTCTTGTGTTTCAATGCCGCTATGGTTGGCGGTTTCTTCCATGTGTAACGCCTCCTTGCCCTATGGTTGGGGCAAATTTGTATATAGAAAGGGACCCGCGCTGCTCTGCGAAGGTCCCATCGTTTTACATACCAACTACTTGCGGTTGATTTGGTACGGCTGTTGGCTGCTGTTGTGCGAGAATATTCTAGCTGCAGGAACATAAACTGTTGATCTGGCGGCAATGAATCGAACATTTGCTTCTCCTCAGGCTGCATGGATGCAATTAATTGTCCATTTGACCGACGATACCTTTCTTTTCTTCCAACTCCTTCATGAGCCTGTCTCGAAATGGTACGACTGCATGCGGTGCGTACTTGAGGTACTGCATGTAGTCGATATCTCCGCGATCAAGNGCCTTGTCTAAGCTGGAAAGCATGAGTGATTCGGAGTAAGTGGATGATGGCCCGACATCAATCTTTAGTTGCATAGGTACATCTTGATACTGAGATCCATCAAATACAGCTGAATACTCTTCGCCATCATCATCCTTAAGGTTGATTTTTCGAGGCAAGTTGTACTTAACCTTCCAAATGTCCTCCCAAATACGTCCAATGTCCTCGATAAACGAGTAGAAACGGCGCTTAATGGACTCGATTGGGATAGCAGATGCCTTTTGAAGCAGCATAATTTGCTGTTGCATTGAGGTCAGCTGATGGTGCAGAGCCTA
>NW_012057597.1:0-419 GCF_000956235.1 Wasmannia auropunctata | reverse complement strand
TATCCCCTGTGTGCCTTGTCGACTCAGTTACATTATACGAAGTTATACGATCCGTGTTTCAAGACGGGTCCTAAGAGTACCCAAAGCAGTAGCGTCGCCGACCGGTATCCGTCGCCACGCGCGACCCCCGCGAAGAGGCGCGCGCGCGGCGAACGTTTTGCAGGCCTGTCGAAGGTTAAGATATTCTCTCTTTACCGCACGACCAACAGCGGGCCAGGCACGGCGACGGCGCTAGGTCCGTTAACGTCCGTGTACCGTGGCGCGCGCTTGCGACGGCCTCGACGCACACTCTGGCGCGCGCACGCGGAGTCCCTCGCGCTCCCGAGAGAGCGGAGAGACTCGCGGCGCGACGAGAGAGCTGCGGCCTGATACCTTGCGTGTACCGCCGGGCAGCCGGCCGGGCGACCGGGGGTTTGACA
>NW_012057596.1:0-565 GCF_000956235.1 Wasmannia auropunctata | reverse complement strand
TGGCNCCGGAAGTAAACGCGGCGAAAGAAACACGCCGCGCGAAAGCAACACGCCGCGCGTGACTTAGGAAAATTTTCGGCTCTGTCGGTCCGGAGGTAAACCTGGCCGATCAACGCTTCCCCGATAGCGTCCTTAATATTACCTCGATTCGCGTGCCCGCACGTCTATTCGGCCACCCGAGTGCCCCCGTGCACCCCCGTCCGTCCGTTCGCCTCGATAGCGGAGAATTTTGGCGCCGGAGGTAAACGACGGCGAAAGAAACACGCCGCGCGAAAGCAACACGCCGCGCGTGACTTAGAAAATTTTTAGGTCTCTGTCGGGTCCGGAGGTAAACCTGGCCGATCGACGCTTCCCCGCAAGCGCCCTTAATATTACGTCGATTCGCGTGCCCGCACGTCTATTTGGCCACCCGAGTGCCCCCGTGCACCCCCGTCGTCCGTTCGCCTCGATAGCGGAGAATTTTTGGCGCCGGAGGTAAACGCGGCGAAAGAAACACGCCGCGCGAAAGCAACACGCCGCGCGTGACTTAGAAAATTTTTGGCTCTGTCGGGTCCGGAGGTAAACA
>NW_012057595.1:0-529 GCF_000956235.1 Wasmannia auropunctata | reverse complement strand
CCGCGCGATCGCGCGCCGGTTGGAGACGAGAGACGCTCCGCTCGCGCGACGATGTCGTCTCACGTTGTGCCGTAGCCCCCTGCAAACGGGGCGGCGGTCCGCGCGTGCTCGGACGCGCGGCCAGGCTGATCGAAGGGCCCCCATTCCCTCGCGAGTGGCGTTGATCCCGGAGGATCCCATCTCCCCCGTCGACTCTCCGTGCCTCCTCGCGCGCTGCCCGCGCGCCGAGAGAGTGGCCGAGTGGAAGACGAGGAGAGAGAGATGGTGAAGCCCCGGCGAGAGATGGCCACGAGAGAGAGGAGTGAAGCAAATACCGAAACATGTTTGACAGCGTTGCGAAAGCACGCAAGAATAGAAACGATTACCCTGAACGGTGGATCACTTGGCTCGTGGGTCGATGAAGAACGCTAGCTAATTGACGCGTCAACTTGTGAAACTGCTAAGGACTACAATGAACATCGAACATTTCGAACGCACAATTGCGGTCCACGGATACAATTCCCGGACCACGCCTGGCTGAGGGTCGTTA
>NW_012057594.1:0-313 GCF_000956235.1 Wasmannia auropunctata | reverse complement strand
ATACGAAGTTATTACGTTCTACCATTCAAACGTCGAATCTCGACGTGCGAAGCGCCGAACCGCCGGATCCGAGCGCCCGCGACGTTCCCACCCCTCAAACGTCGATTCTCGCCGTTTGAAGCTCGGAAACGTCGTATCCTTGCGTTCGCGGCGTTTCTACCATTCAAACGTCGAATCTCGACGTGCGAAGCGCCGAACCGCCGGATCCGAGCGCCCGCGACGTTCCCACCGCTCAAACGTCGATTCTCGCCGTTTGAAGCTCGGAAACGTCGTATCCTTGCGTTCGCGGCGTTTCTACCATTCAAACGTCGAA
>NW_012057593.1:0-364 GCF_000956235.1 Wasmannia auropunctata | reverse complement strand
TTACGTCGTATTCGCGCGCCCGCTACGTTTATTCGGACCACCCGTACCACCCCCGTGCACCCCCGTCGTCCGTTCGCCCGATAGCGAAGAATTTTCGGACGCCGGAGGTAATCGCGGCGAAAGCAACACGCCGCGCGAAAGCAACACGCCGCGCGGGACTTAGAAAATTTTCGGCTCGGTCGGGTCCGGAGGTAAACCTGGCCGATCGACGCTTCCCGCTAGCCCCTTTAATATTACGTCGATTCGCGTGCCCGCACGTTTATTCGGCCACCCTACCACCCCCGTGCACCCCCGTCATCCGTTACGCCCCGATAAGCGAAAGAAATTTTCGGCGCCGGAGGTAATCGCGGCGAAAGCAACACGA
>NW_012057592.1:0-385 GCF_000956235.1 Wasmannia auropunctata | reverse complement strand
TTAGCGAAATTTTTCTACGTACTTTGAGTACGCACGTTCCTCGACGTCTGAGTATCGCATCGTCGATCTAGCGTCAGGGCTGAGCGGCTACGCGCCGCTATCATAGGGAGAATGGAGAAACAAAAATATACATGATCTTTTTTTAACAAAACCCGACGTTGTGCGTATACTCCTCGGAGTGTACATGCACGTTCGGTGTATAACACATGGGTTTACGTATGTAACGAATGAAGAAGCAGAGTGTCGCCGACCGGCTCGCAAGACCGGCGGCAAGTACCGACACACGCACACGGCTCTCTGTGCTGCGCTCGCTGGCTCTCGAGAAAAACGCACACACGAAGCTCCCTGGTTGATCCTGCCAGTAGTCATATGCTTGTCTCAAAGA
>NW_012057591.1:0-350 GCF_000956235.1 Wasmannia auropunctata | reverse complement strand
AAAGTATGGGAAGATATTGCTGTTCATGTATTGTTGAAATGGCTAATGAATTTCCGTATCTTAAGTTCAGGCGAAAACATAGTACTGAACAATTTATACTCCTCGACGGTTGGTCATGCAGGAGATGCGAGCGCCCATTGTATCAAATAATGCCACGCAATATGTGTCCTATTTGCACCTTGATAAATGCTGCGGTGGAAGCACGACAAAACAATGATGCACGACGAAGGCTCCTCATAGATACCGAAGACGAGGATGAATCTAATGAAAATGAAGAATAAGGTATGTGTCACAGCATAAGTGTATATAATTCTTTATTTTACAATATATGCATATATTAGTAGAAAATA
>NW_012057590.1:0-467 GCF_000956235.1 Wasmannia auropunctata | reverse complement strand
TCCCCTGTGTGCCTTGTCGACTCAGTCGACGTTCCACCGCTCAAACGTCGATTCTCGCCGTTTGAAGCTCGGAAACGTCGTATCCTTGCGTTCGCGGCGTTTCCACCATTCAAACGTCGAATCTCGACGTGCCGAAGCCGCGGAACCGCCGGACTCCGACGCGCCCGCGACGTTCCCACCGCTCAAACGTACGATTCTCGCCGTTTCGTATGCTCGGAAACGTCGTATCCTTGCGTTCGCGGCGTTTCCACCATTCAAACGTCGAATCTCGACGTGCGAAGCGCGGAACCGCCGGATCCGAGCGCCCGCGACGTTCCCACCGCTCAAACGTCGATTCTCGCCGTTTGAAGTTCGGAAACGTCGTATCCTTGACGTTCGCGGCGTTTCCACCATCAAAACGTCGAATCGTCGACGTGCGAAGCGCGGAACCGCCGGAGTCCGAGGCGCCCGCGACGTTCCCACCGCTA
>NW_012057589.1:0-315 GCF_000956235.1 Wasmannia auropunctata | reverse complement strand
TGCGAAGCGCGGAACCGCCGGATCCGAGCGCCCGCGACGTTCCCACCGCTCAAACGTCGATGCTCGCCGTTTGAAGCTCGGAAACGTCGTATCCTTGCCGTTCGCCGGCGTTTCCACCATTCAACGTCGAATCTCGACGTGCGAAGCGCGGAACGCCGGATCCGACGCGCCCGTCCGACGTTCCCACCGACTCAAACGTCGATTCTCGTCCGTTGAAGTTCGGAAACGTCGTATCCTTGCGTTCGCGGCGTTTCCCACCATTCAAACGTCGAATCTCGACGTGCGAAGCGCGGAACCGCCGGATCCGAGCGCCCG
>NW_012057588.1:0-427 GCF_000956235.1 Wasmannia auropunctata | reverse complement strand
TCACAATTAGATAATGTAAGTAGTAAAGATTTATTTATTCTTTTTCTGTTTTCACTTTTTTCCTTTCTGTGTGTATATATGTATATTAGTAACTAATATATATATACATTGCTCAAAAAAATTATGGCATAGAAAAATTTTGAGCAAAAATTGGTCAACTTTGGTTAACGATAACTCCGCGAAAAATCATCATAAAATGATGAACTTTTTTTCAAATGAAAGCTTGAAATCTCTACTTTAAGATACTGTGAGTCGATTTTTAATTTAATGCACCCCTGTTGCTGTAAACTTTTAAATCTGAAAGCATGTTTGCCACACTGAAAATTGCAAAGTTTGAACGAGTGCATGGACTTACTAAAATTTTTCCCGGGGATGCGGTTTCCAGCGTCATAAAGATGGAATCTTTCTTTTTAATTTGAAAAAAAAA
>NW_012057587.1:0-408 GCF_000956235.1 Wasmannia auropunctata | reverse complement strand
TATCCCCTGTGTGCCTTGTCGACTCAGTACTTAGAAAATTTTCGGCTCGGTCGGGTCCGGAGGTAAATCTGGCCGATCGACGATTCCCCGCTAGCCCCCTTAATATTACGCCGATTCGCGTGCCCGCACGTTTATTCGGCCACCCTACCACCCCCGTGCACCCCCGTCGTCCGTTCGCCCCGATAGCGAAGAATTTTCGGCGCCGGAGGTAATCGCGGCGAAAGCAACACCCCGCGCGAACGCAACACGCCGCGCGGTACTTAAGTAAAGTTTCGGCGTCGGTCGGGTCCGGAAGTAACCTGGCCGTTCGACGCTTCCCGCCTAGCGCCCCTTAATGTTACGTCGATTCGCGCGCCCGCACGTTTATTCGGCCACCCTACCACCCCCGTGCACCCCCGTCGTCCGTTA
>NW_012057586.1:0-319 GCF_000956235.1 Wasmannia auropunctata | reverse complement strand
CGACGTTCCCACCGCTCAAACGTCGATTCTCGCCGTTTGAAGCTCGGAAACGTCGTATCCTTGCGTTCGCGAAGTTTCCACCATTCAAACGTCGAATCTCGACGTGCGAAGCGCGGAACCGCCGGATCCGAGCGCCCGCGACGTTCCCCACCGCTCAAACGTCGATTCTCGCCGTTTGAAGCTCGGAAACGTCGTATCCTTGCGTTCGCGGCGTTTCCACCATTCAAACGTCGAATACGTCGACGTGCGGGAAGCGGTGGAACCGCCGGATCCGAGCGCCCGCGACGTTCCCACCGCTCAAACGTCGATTCTCGCCGTT
>NW_012057585.1:0-329 GCF_000956235.1 Wasmannia auropunctata | reverse complement strand
TATCCCCTGTGTGCCTTGTCGACTCAGTTCCGGACCCGACCGAGCCGAAAATTTTCTAAGTCCCTCGCGGCGTGTTGCTTTCTCGCCGCGTGTTGCTTTTGCCGACGGGGCCGACAGGCGCTCCGCGGCCAAGTACCTCGCCTGACCCGTCGGGCTCGCGCTCGGTCAGGTTAGCGCTCGGTCAGGTTAGCGCTCGGTCAGGTTAGCGCTCGGTCAGGTTAGCGCTCGTTCGGTACTCGCGCTACGGTCAGGTTAGACGCTCGGTTAAGGCTTAAGCGCGTACGTCGGTCCTTACCGCCGGCGGGTCTGTAACGCGCGCTCCGCGGCTA
>NW_012057584.1:0-406 GCF_000956235.1 Wasmannia auropunctata | reverse complement strand
CCGAGCTTCAAACGGCGAGAATCGACGTTTGAGCGGTGGGAACGGCGCGGGCGCTCGGATCCGGCGGTTCCGCGCTTCGCACGTCGAGATTCGACGTTTGAATGGTGGAAACGCCGCGAACGCAAGGATACGACGTTTCCGAGCTTCAAACGGCGAGAATCGACCGTTTGAGCGATGGGAACGTCGCGGCGCTCGGATCCGGCGTTCGCGCTTCGCAGTCCGAGATTCACGTTTGANGTGAAGCGCGAACGCAAGGATACGACGTTTCCGAGCTTCAAACGGCGAGAATCGACGTTTGAGCGGTGGGAACGTCGCGGGCGCTCGGATCCGGCGGTTCCGCGCTTCGCACGTCCGAGATTCGACGTTTGAATGGTGGAAACGCCGCGAACGCAAGGATACGACGTTT
>NW_012057583.1:0-513 GCF_000956235.1 Wasmannia auropunctata | reverse complement strand
CGTTTGAAGCTCGGAAACGTCGTATCCTTGCGTTCGCGGCGTTTCCACCATTCAAACGTCGAATCTCGACGTGCGAAGCGCGGAACCGCCGGATCCGAGCGCCCGCGACGTTCCCACCGCTCAAACGTCGATTCTCGCCGTTTGAAGCTGGAAACGTCGTATCCTTGCGTTCGCGGCGTTTCTACCACTTCAAACGTCGAACTCGTCGACGTCGCGAAGCCGCGGTACCGCCGGATCCGAGCGCCCGCGACGTTCCCACCGCTCAAACGTCGATTCTCGCCGTTTGAAGCTCGGAAACGTCGTATCCTTGCGTTCGCGGCGTTTCCTACCACTTCAAACGTCGAATCTCGACGTGCGAAGCGCGGACCGCCAGATCCGAGCGCCCGCGACGTTCCCACCGCTCAAACGTCGATTCTCGCCGTTTGAAGCTCGGAAACGTCGTATCCTTGCGTTCGCGGCGTTTCTACCATTCAAACGTCGAATCTCGACGTGCGAAGCGTCGACAAGGCACAC
>NW_012057582.1:0-604 GCF_000956235.1 Wasmannia auropunctata | reverse complement strand
TATCCCCTGTGTGCCTTGTCGACTCAGTTAAGGGGGCTAGCGGGGAAGCGTCGATCGGCCAGGTTTACCTCCGGACCCGACCGAGCCGAAAATTTTCTAAGTCCCGCGCGGCGTGTTGCTTTTCGCGCGGCGTGTTGCTTTCGCCGCGATTACCTCCGGCGCCGAAAATTCTTCGCTATCGGGGCGAACGGACGACGGGGTGCACGGGGTGGTAGGTGGCCGAATAACCGGCGGCNCGCTATCGGCGTATATTAAGGGGGCTAGCGGGGAAGCGTCGATCGGCCAGGTTTACCTCCGGACCCGACCGAGCCGAAAATTTTCTAAGTCCCGCGCGGCGTGTTGCTTTCGCGCGGCGTGTTGCTTTCGCCGCGATTACCTCGGCGCCGAAAATTCGTTCGCTATCGGGGGCAACGGGACGACGGGGGTGCACGGGGGTGGTAGGGTGGCCGAATAAACGTGCGGGCACGCGAATCGGCGTAACAATAAGGGGGCTAGCGGGGAAGCGTCGATCGGCCAGGTTTACCTCCGGACCCGACCGAGCCCGAAAATTTTCAAAGTCCCCGCGCGGCGTGTTGCTTTCGCGCGGCGTGTTGCTTTCGCCGCG
>NW_012057581.1:0-637 GCF_000956235.1 Wasmannia auropunctata | reverse complement strand
TTTCGCGCGGCGTGTTGCTTTCGCCGCGATTACCTCCGGCGCCGAAAAATTCTTCGCTATCGGGGCGAACGGACGACGGGGGTGCACGGGGGTGGTAGGGTGGCCGAATAAACGTGCGGGCACGCGAATCGGCGTAACAATAAGGGGGCTAGCGGGGAAGCGTCCGAATCCCGGCCGAGGTTTACCTCCCGGTACCGACCGAGCCGAAATTTTTCTAAGTCCCGCGCGGCGTGTTGCTTTCGCGCGGCGTGTTGCTTTCGCCGCGATTACCTCCGGCGCCGAAAATTCTCGCTATCGGGGCGAACGGACGGACGGGGGTGCGACGGGGGAGGTAGGGTGGCCGAATAACGTGCGGGCGCGCGAATCGACGTAACAGTTAAGGGCGCTAGCGGGGAAGCGTCGAACGGCCAGGTTTACCTTCCGGACCCGACCGAGCCGAAAATTTTCTAAGTCCCGCGCGGCGTGTTGCTTTCGCGCGGCGTGTTGCTTTCGCCGCGATTACCTCCGGCGCCGAAAATTCTTCGCTATCGGGCGAACGGACGACGGGGTGCACGGGGTGGTAGGGTGGCCGAATAAACGTGCGGGCACGCGAATCGGCGTAACAATAAGGGGGCTAGACTGAGTCGACAAGGCACAC
>NW_012057580.1:0-482 GCF_000956235.1 Wasmannia auropunctata | reverse complement strand
AGTTATTCGCGGGCGCTCGGATCCGGCGGTTCCGCGCTTCGCACGTCGAGATTCGACGTTTGAATGGTGGAAACGCCGCGAACGCAAGGATACGACGTTTCCGAGCTTCAAACGGCGAGAATCGACGTTTGAGCGGTGGGAACGTCGCGGGCGCTCGGATCCGGCGGTTCCGCGCTTCGCACGTCGAGATTCGACGTTTGAATGGTGGAAACGCCGCGAACGCAAGGATACGACGTTTCCGAGCTTCAAACGGCGAGAATCGACGTTTGAGCGGTGGGAACGTCGCGGCGCTCGGATCCGGGCGGTTCCGCGCTTCGCACGTCGAGATTCGACGTTTAGAATGGTGGAAACGCCGAGAAACGCAAGGATACGACGTTTCCGATCTTCAAACGGCGAGAATCGACGTTTGAAGCGGTGGGAAACGTCGACGGGCGCTCGGATCCGGGCGGTTTCCGACGCTTCGCACGTCGAGATTCGACGTT
>NW_012057579.1:0-385 GCF_000956235.1 Wasmannia auropunctata | reverse complement strand
TATCCCCTGTGTGCCTTGTCGACTCAGTTCGGCCACCCTAGTGCCCCCGTGCACCCCCGTCGTCCGTTCGCCTCGATAGCGGAGAATTTTCGGCGCCGGAGGTAATCGCGGCGAAAGCAACACGCCGCGCGAAAGCAACACGCCGCGCGGGACTTAGAAAAATTTCGGCTCGGTCGGGTCCGGAGGTAAACCTGGCCGATCTACGCTTCCCCGCTAAAGCCCTTAACTGTTACGTCGATTCGCGTGCCCGCACGTTATTCGGCCACCCTAGTGCCCCCGTGCACCCCCGACGTCCGTTCGCCTCGATAGCGGAGAATTTTCGGCGCCGGAGGTAATCGCGGCGAAAGCAACACGCCGCGCGGGACTTAGAAAATTTTCGGCTCGA
>NW_012057578.1:0-337 GCF_000956235.1 Wasmannia auropunctata | reverse complement strand
TATCCCCTGTGTGCCTTGTCGACTCAGTCCGCGGGGCGAAAGCAACACGCGGCGAGGGACTTAGCCGCGCGCCCAGCCCCGTGAAGCGAAAGCAACACGCGGCGAGGGACTTAGCCGCGCGCCCAGCCCCGTCGGCGAAAGCAACACGCGGCGTGGAACTTGGCCGCCGACCGCTCGTCAGCCCCGCCGGCGGTAGGCCCGACGTACGCGCTAGCCTGACCGAGCGCTAACCTGACCGAGCGCGAGACCGAACGAGCGCTAACCTGACCGAGCGCTAACCTGACCGAGCGCTAGCCCGACGTGTCAGGCGAGGCACTTGGCCGTTGAGCGCCTGTCA
>NW_012057577.1:0-327 GCF_000956235.1 Wasmannia auropunctata | reverse complement strand
TATCCCCTGTGTGCCTTGTCGACTCAGTTTCCCCGCTAGCGCCCTTAATATTACGTCGATTCGCGTGCCCGCACGTCTGTTCGGCCACTCAAGTGCCCCCGTGCACCCCCGTCGTCCGTTCGCCTCGATAGCGGAGAATTTTCGGCGCCGGAGGTAAACGCGGCAAAGCAACACGCCGCGCGGGACTTAAAAAATTTTCGGCTCTGTCGGGTCCGGAGGTAAACATGGCCGATCGACGCTTCCCCTCTAGCGTCCTTAATATTACGTCGATTCGCGTTCCCGCACGTCTTTTTGGCCACCCGAGTGCCCCCGTGCACCCCCGTCGTA
>NW_012057576.1:0-388 GCF_000956235.1 Wasmannia auropunctata | reverse complement strand
GTCCGCGACGTTCCCACCGCTCAAACGTCGATTCTCGCCGTTTTGAAGCTCGGAAACTCGTATCCTTGCGTTTCGCGGCGTTTCTACCATTCAAACGTCGAATCTCGACGTCGCGAAGCGCGTACGCGGATCCGAGCGCCGCGTACCGTTCCCACCGCTACAACTTCGATTCCCGCCGTTTGAAGCTCGGAAACGTCGTATCCTTGCGTTCGCGGCGTTTCTACCATTCAAACGTCGAATCTAGACGTGCGAAGCGCGGAACCGCCGGATCCGAGCGCCCGCGACGTTCCCACCGCTCAAACGACGATCTGCCGTTGAAGCTCGGAACGTCGGTATCCGTTGCGTTACGCGGCGTTTCTACCATTCAAACGTCGAATCTCGACGTGCG
>NW_012057575.1:0-489 GCF_000956235.1 Wasmannia auropunctata | reverse complement strand
ACGTTTCCGAGCTTCAAACGGCGAGAAGTGATGTTTGAGCGGTGGAACGTCGCGGCGCTCGGATCCGGCGGTTCCGCGCTTCGCACGTCGAGATTCCGACGTTTCGAATGGTGGAAACGTCCGCGAACGCAAGGATACGTACGTTCCGACCTTCAAACGGCGAGAATCGACGTTTGTAGCGGTGGGAGTGTCGCGGGCGCTCGGATCCGGCGGTTCCGCGCTTCGCACGTCGAGATTCGACGTTTGAATGGTAGAAACGCCGCGAACGCAAGGATACGACGTTTCCGAGCTTCAAAACGGCGAGAATCGACGTTTGAGCGGTGGGAACGTCGCGGGCGCTCGGATCGGCGGTTCCGACGACGTTCGCACGTCGGAGTAGTTCGACGTTTGAATGGTACGAACGCCGCGAACGCAAGGATACGACGTTTCCGAGCTTCAAACGGCGAGAATCGACGTTTGAGCGGTTGGGAACGTCGCGGGCGCTCGACT
>NW_012057574.1:0-428 GCF_000956235.1 Wasmannia auropunctata | reverse complement strand
CCCCTGTGTGCCTTGTCGACTCAGTTCGACGTTGCGAAGCGCGGAACCGCCGGATCCGAGCGCCCGCGGCGTTCCCACCGCTCAAACGTCAATTCTCGCCGTTTGAAGCTCGGAAACGTCGTATCCTTGCGTTGGCGGCGTTTCTACCATTCAAACGTCGAATCTCGACGTGCGAACGCGCGGAACCGCCGGATTCGAGCGCCCGCGACGTTCCCACCGCTCAAATCGTCGATTCTCGTCCGTTTAGAAGCTACGGAAACGTCGTATCCTTGCGTTCGCGGTCGTTTCTACCATTCAAACGTCGAATCTCGACGGTGCGGAAGCGCGGAACCGCCGGATCCGAGCGCCCGCGACGTTCCCACCGCTCAAAACGTCGATTCTCGCCGTTTGAAGCTCGGAAACGTCGTATCCTTGCGTTCGCGGCGTTT
>NW_012057573.1:0-395 GCF_000956235.1 Wasmannia auropunctata | reverse complement strand
TGTTCGGTCTCGCGCTCGGTGGTCAGGTTAGCGCTCGGTTAGGCTAGCGCGTACGTCGGGCCTACCGCCGGCGGGTCTGTCGCGCGCTCCGCGGCTAAGTCCCGCGCCGCGTGTTGCTTTCGCCGACGGGGCCGACAGGCGCTCAACGGCCAAGTGCCTCGCCTGACACGTCGGGCTAGCGCTCGGTCAGGTTAGCGCTCGGTCAGGTTAGCGCTCGTTCGGTCTCGCGCTCGGTCAGGTTAGCGCTCGGTCAGGCTAGCGCGTACGTCGGGCCTACCGCCGGCGGGGCTGACGAGCGGTCGGCGGCCAAGTTCCACGCCGCGTGTTGCTTTCGCCGACGGGGCTGGGCGCGCGGCTAAGTCCCTCGCCGCGTGTTGCTTTCGCTTCACGGGGCA
>NW_012057572.1:0-340 GCF_000956235.1 Wasmannia auropunctata | reverse complement strand
TATCCCCTGTGTGCCTTGTCGACTCAGTCCATCTGTCCCTATTAATCATTACCTCGGGGTTCCGAAAACCAACAAAATAGAACCGAGGTCCTATTCCATTATTCCATGCACGCAGTATTCAGGCGAGGATAGCCTGCTTTAAGCACTCTAATTTGTTCAAAGTAAACGTACCGGCCCGACTCGACACTCAGTAAAGAGCACCGCGACGGGATATTAGTTGGGCCGCCCCTCGCGAGGCTAAGCCCACCGGTAGGACGTCCCACATCACGCCAGTTAAACACCGCGAGCGGTGAACCGACGGTGTGCGACACAGATTCAACTACGAGCTTTTTAACCGCAA
>NW_012057571.1:0-469 GCF_000956235.1 Wasmannia auropunctata | reverse complement strand
TGATTACCTCCGGCGCCGAAAATTCTTCGCTATCGGGGCGAACGGACGACGGGGTGCACGGGGGTGGTAGGTGCCGATAAACGTAGCGGGCGCGCGAATCGACGTAATATTAAGGGGCTAGCGGGAAGCGTCGATCGGACCAGGTTTACCTCGGACCGACCGAGCCGAAAATTTTCAAGTCCCGCGCGGCGTGTTGCTTTCGCCGCGATTACCTCCGGCGCCGAAAATTCTCCGCTATCGAGGCGAACGGACGTCGGGGGTGTCACGGGGGGCACTAGGGTGGCCGAATAACGTGCGGGCACGCGAATCGACGTAACATTAAGGGCTTTAGCGGGGAAGCGTAGATCGGCCAGGTTTTACCTCCGGACCCCGACCGAGCCCGAAATTTTTCTAAGTCCCGCGCGGCCGTGTTGCTTTCGCGCGGCGTGTTGCTTTCGCCGCGATTTACCTCCGGCGCCAAAAATTCTTC
>NW_012057570.1:0-394 GCF_000956235.1 Wasmannia auropunctata | reverse complement strand
TCCCCTGTGTGCCTTGTCGACTCAGTCTTCGCACGTCGAGATTCGACGTTTGAATGGTGGAAACGCCGCGAACGCAAGGATACGACGTTTCCGAGCTTCAAACGGCGAGAATCGACGTTTGAGCGGTGGGAACGTCGCGGGCGCTCGGATCCGGCGGTTCCGCGCTTCGCACGTCGAGATTCGACGTTTGAATGGTGGAAACGCCGCGAACGCAAGGATACGACGTTTCCGAGCTTCAAACGGCGAGAATCGACGTTTGAGCGGTGGGAACGTCGCGGGCGCTCGGATCCGGCGGTTCCGCGCTTCGCACGTCGAGATTCGACGTTTGAATGGTGGAAACGCCGCGAACGCACTGAGTCGACAAGGCACACAGGGGATAAACGGCGAGAATCGA
>NW_012057569.1:0-542 GCF_000956235.1 Wasmannia auropunctata | reverse complement strand
TGTGTGCCTTGTCGACTCAGTTTTGGCTCTGCGGGTCCGAGGTAAACCTGGCCGATCGACGCTTCCCCGCAAGCGCCCTTAATATTACGTCGATTCGCGTGCCCGCTCGTCTATTTGGCCACCCGAGTGCCCCCGTGCACCCCCGTCGTCCGTTCGTCTCGATAGCGGAGAATTTTTGGCGCCGGAGGTAAACGCGGCGAAAGAAACACGCCGCGCGAAAGCAACACGCCGCGCGGGACTTAGAAAATTTTCGGGTCGGGTCCGGAGGTAAACCTGGCCGATCGACGCTTCGCTTATCCGCTGGCGCCCTTAATATTACGTCGATTTCCGTGCCCGCACGTCTATTCGGCCACCCGAGTGCCCCCGTCGCACACCCGTCGTCCGTTCGCCACGATAGCGGAGAATTTTCGGCGCCGGAGGTAAACGCGGCGAAAGCAACACGCCGCGCGAAAGCAACACGCCGCGCGGACTTAGAAAATTTTCGGGTCGGGTCCGGAGGTAAACCTGGCCGATCGACGCTTCCCCGCAAGCGCCCTTAATAA
>NW_012057568.1:0-404 GCF_000956235.1 Wasmannia auropunctata | reverse complement strand
TATCCCCTGTGTGCCTTGTCGACTCAGTTCTTATATATATATATCTCCACTTGTACTTGGGGCGCTCTTGGTCTCCGGGCGGCGGCGGCGCGACACCTTCGTCGCGCGCGCGCCCGCGCCAGATCTCGTTGACGCCTCGGTCAACAACCCTCATTCTTCTCCTCTCCCACTCGTTTGTGTCATTTCGGACGACGCCCAGGGAAGACTGGCTCCTCTCTCCTCCTCGGAGGCCAGCACGGCCCCGAAAGATGGGAGGGAGCGCGTCTCGCTCAGCTCGGCGAACGTCCAACGATCGCTCGTACGCTCCTCTCTCTATATCGTCGCGCGCACCACCAAAGTGTTAAGGCGGGTGCGCGACGACGAGAGTGGGCGCAAGACTGAGTCGACAAGGCACACAGGGGATA
>NW_012057567.1:0-351 GCF_000956235.1 Wasmannia auropunctata | reverse complement strand
TATCCCCTGTGTGCCTTGTCGACTCAGTCAGGTTTACCTCCGGACCCGACCCGAAAATTTTCTAAGTCTCGCGCGGCGTGTTGCTTTCGCGCGGCGTGTTGCTTTCGCCGCGTTTACCTCCGACGCCGAAAATTCTCCGCTATCGAGGCGAACGGTCGACGGGGGTGCACGGGGGCACTCGTGTGGCCGAATAGACATGCGGGCACGCGAATCGACGTAATATTAACGGGCGCTAGCGGGGAAGCGTCGATCGGCCAGGTTTACCTCCGGACCCGACCCGAAAATTTTCTAAGTCCCGCGCGGCGTGTTGCTTTCGCGCGGCGACTGAGTCGACAAGGCACACAGGGGATA
>NW_012057566.1:0-322 GCF_000956235.1 Wasmannia auropunctata | reverse complement strand
TATCCCCTGTGTGCCTTGTCGACTCAGTTCTCAAAGATTAAGCCATGCATGTCTCAGTGCATGCCGAATTAAGGTGAAACCGCGAATGGCTCATTAAATCAGTTATGGTTCATTAGATTGTACCCACATTTACTTGGATAACTGTGGTAATTCTAGAGCTAATACATGCAAAACAGAGTCCCGACCAGTGATGGAAGGGACGCTTTTATTAGATCAAAACCAATCGGTGGCGGGCGGTCTCCGTCCGTCCACCGTTTATTTTGGTGACTCTGAATAACTTTGTGCTGATCGCACGGTCCTAGCACCGGCGACGCATCTTTCA
>NW_012057565.1:0-340 GCF_000956235.1 Wasmannia auropunctata | reverse complement strand
TTGTCGACTCAGTCGATTCTCGCCGTTTGAAGCTCGGAAACGTCGTATCCTTGCGTTCGCGGCGTTTCCACCATTCAAACGTCGAATCTCGACGTGCGAAGCGCGGAACCGCCGGATCCGAGCCGCCGCGACGTTCCCACCGCTCAAACGTTGATTCTCGCCGTTTGTAGCTCGGAAACGTCGTATTCTTGCGTTAGCGGCGTTCCACCATCAGACGTCGAATCTCGACGTGCGAAGCGCGGAACCGCCGGATCCGACGCGCCCGCGACGTTCCCACCGCTCAAACGTCGATTCTCGCCGTTTGAAGCTCGGAAACGTCGTATCCTTGCGTTCGCGGCGT
>NW_012057564.1:0-469 GCF_000956235.1 Wasmannia auropunctata | reverse complement strand
CCCCTGTGTGCCTTGTCGACTCAGTTTCGCGTGTCCGCACGTCTGTTCGGCCACTCAAGTGCCCCCGTGCACCCCCGTCGACCGTTCGCCTCGATAGCGGAGAATTTTCGGCGCCGGAGGTAAACGCGGCGAAAGCAACACGCCGCGCGAAAGCAACACGCCGCGCGAGACTTTACGAAAATTTTTCGGGTCGGGTCCGGAGGTAAACCTGGCCGATCGACGCTTCGCATCCCCGCTGGCGCCCTTAATATTACGTCGATTCGCGTGCCCGCACGTCTATTCGGCCACCCGAGTGCCCCCGTGCAACCCCGTCGTCCGTTCGCCTCGATAGCGGAAAATTTTCGGCGCCGGAAGGTTAAACGGCGGCGAAAGCAACACTCCGCGCGAAAGAAACACGCCGCGCGGGACTTAGAAAATTTCGGGTCGGGTCCGGAGGTAAACCTGGCCGATCGACGCTTCGCTTCCCCGA
>NW_012057563.1:0-328 GCF_000956235.1 Wasmannia auropunctata | reverse complement strand
AGATTCGACCGTTTGAATGGTAGAAAACGCCGCGAACGCAAGGATACGACGTTTCCGAGCTTCAAACGGCGAGAATCGACGTTTGAGCGGTGGAACCGTCGCGGGCGCTCGGATCCGGCGGTTCGGTCGCTTCGCACGTCGAGATTCGACGTTTGTAATGGGAAACGACCGCGAACGCAAGGATACGACGTTTCCGTAGCTTCTAAACGGACGAGAATCGACGTTTGTAGCGGTGGGAACGTCGCGGCGCTCGGATCGCGGTCCGTCGCTTCGCACGTCGAGATTCGACGTTTGAATGGTGGAAACGCCGCGAACGCAAGGATACGAC
>NW_012057562.1:0-506 GCF_000956235.1 Wasmannia auropunctata | reverse complement strand
TGGTTAGGCTAGCGCGTACGTCGGTCCTACCGCCGTGGGTCCTGTCGCGCGCTCCGCGGCTAAGTCCCGCGCCGCGTGTTGCTTTCGCCACGGGGCCGACAGGCGCTCAGCGGCCAAGTGCCTCGCCTGACACGTCGGGCTAGCGCTCGGTCAGGTTAGCGCTCGGTCCAAGGTTTACCGCGCTCGGTCCTAGGTTAGCGCTCGTTCGGTCTCGCGCTCGGTGGTCAGGTTAGCGCTCGGTTAGGCTAGCGCGTACGTCGGGCCTACCGCCGGCGGGTCTGTCGCGCGCTCCGCGGCTAAGTCCCGCGCCGCGTGTTGCTTTCGCCGACGGGGCCGACAGGCGCTCAACGGCCAAGTGCCTCGCCTGACACGTCGGGCTAGCGCTCGGTCAGGTTAGCGCTCGGTCAGGTTAGCGCTCGTTCGGTCTCGCGCTCGGTCAGGTTAGCGCTCGGTCAGGCTAGCGCGTACGTCGGGCCTAACTGAGTCGACAAGGCACACAGGGGATA
>NW_012057561.1:0-470 GCF_000956235.1 Wasmannia auropunctata | reverse complement strand
CCGGAGGTAAACCTGGCCGATCTACGCTTCCCCGCTAAAGCCCTTAATGTTACGTCGATTCGCGTGCCCGCACGTTTATTCGGCCACCCTAGTGCCCCCGTGCACCCCCGACGTCCGTTCGCCTCGATAGCGGAGAATTTTCGGCGCCGGAGGTAATCGCGGCGAAAGCAACACCGCCGCGCGGGACTTAGAAATTTTCGGCTCGGTCGGGTCCGGAGGTAAACCTGGCCGATCGACGCTTCCCCGCTAGCCCCCTTAATATTACGTCGATTCGCGCGCCCGCACGTTTATTCGGCCACCCTACCACCCCCGTGCACCCCCGTCGTCCGTTCGACCCCGATAGCGAAGAATTTTTCGGCGCCGGAGGTAATCGCGGCGAAAGCAACAACGCCGCGCGAAAAGCAAACTACGCCGCGCGGGACTTAGAAAATTTTCGGCTCGGTCGGGTCCGGAGGGTAAACCTGGCCGTT
>NW_012057560.1:0-568 GCF_000956235.1 Wasmannia auropunctata | reverse complement strand
CACCGCTCAAACGTCGATTCTCGCCGTTTGAAGCTCGGAAACGTCGTATCCTTGCGTTCGACGGCGTTTCTTACCACTTTCAAACGTCGAATCTCGACGTAGCGAAGACGCGAAACCGCCGGATCCGAGCGCCCGTCGACGTTCCCACCGCTACAAACGTCGATTCTCGTCCGTTTGAAGCTACGGAAAGTCGTATCCTTGCGTTCGCGGTCGTTTCTACGTTCAAACGTCGAATCTCGACGTGCGAAGCGCCGAACCGCCGGATCCGAGCGCCCGCGACGTTCCCACCGCTCAAACGTCGATTCTCGCCGTTTGAAGCTCGAAACGTCGTATCCTTGCGTCGCGGCGTTCTACATTCAAACGTCGAATCTCGACGTGCGAAGCGCCGAACCGCCGGATCCGAGCGCCCGCGACGTTCCCACCGCTCAAACGTCCGATTCTCGCCGTTTGAAGCTCGGAAACGTCGTATCCTTGCGTTCGCGGCGTTTCTACCATTCAAACGTCGAATCTCGACGTGCGAAGCGCCGAACCGCCGGATCCGAGCGCCCGCGACGTTCCCACCGCTCAA
>NW_012057559.1:0-537 GCF_000956235.1 Wasmannia auropunctata | reverse complement strand
CGCCGCGAACGCAAGGATACGACGTTTCCGAGCTTTCAAACGGCGAGAATCGACGTTTGAGCGTGGGAACGTTCGCGGGCGCTCGGATCCGGCGGTTCCGCGCTTCGCACCGTCGAGATTCGACGTTTGAATGGTAGGTAAACGCCGCGAACGCAAGGATACGACGTTTCCGAGCTTCAAACGGCGAGAATCGACGTTTTGAGCGGTGGGAACGTCGCGGGCGCTCGGATCCGGCGGTTCCGCGTTTTCGCACCGTCGAGATTCGACGTTTGAATGGTGGAAACGCCGCGAACGCAAGGATACGACGTTTCCGAGCTTCAAACGGCGAGAATCGACGTTTGAGCGGTGGGAAACGTCGCGGGCGCCTCGGATCCGGCGGTTCCGCGCTTCGCACGTCGAGATTCGACGTTTGAATGGTGGAAACGCCGCGAACGCAAGGATACGACGTTTCCGAGCTTTCAAACGGCGAGAATCGGACGTTTCGAGCGGTGGGAACGTCGCGGGCGCTCGGATCCGGCGGTTCCGCGCTTCGCACGT
>NW_012057558.1:0-375 GCF_000956235.1 Wasmannia auropunctata | reverse complement strand
TCCCCTGTGTGCCTTGTCGACTCAGTCCGCCGGATCCGAGCGCCCGCGACGTTCCCACCGCTCAAACGTCGATTCTCGCCGTTTGAAGCTCGGAAACGTCGTATCCTTGCGTTCGCGGCGTTTCCACCATTCAAACGTCGAACTCTCGACGTGCGAACGCGCGGAACCGCCGGATCCGAGCGCCCGCCGACGTTCCCACCGCTACAAACGTACGATTCTCGCCGTTTGAAGCTCGGAAACGTCGTATCCTTGCGTTCGCGGCGTTTCCACCATTCAAACGTCGAATCTCGACGTGCGAAGCGCGGAACCGCCGGATCCGAGCGCCCGCGACGTTCCCACCGCTCAAACGTCGATTCTCGCCGTTTGAAGCTCGGA
>NW_012057557.1:0-366 GCF_000956235.1 Wasmannia auropunctata | reverse complement strand
TAATTTTGTACACCTGTTTTTTGTTCGAAAAAGAAGATCATAAACATCAAATTTTGTTCGATAATAGATATACCGCTTAGGTCTCATTGTTCAATTTTGTATAACTGTTTTTTGTTCGAAAAGGAGATCTTAACATCAAATTTTGTTCGAGGAGCACGCTAACACTTGGCACCCTTTTTTACTTTTTTTAAAAAAGTCAATTTTGTAACGATATCACGCATTTTGTAGTGATAAGCATCACAAGCACATATTGACAACGTAAACCGAAGAATATAGAATATTCTTAATTCGAAATAGTGTTATAAAAAACCGTCATCATCACTAGCTCAATCGTTTAATTATTGTAATATTAAGATATGAAGATGA
>NW_012057556.1:0-359 GCF_000956235.1 Wasmannia auropunctata | reverse complement strand
TATCCCCTGTGTGCCTTGTCGACTCAGTTTTTTTAACAAAACCCGACGTTGTGCGTATACTCCTCGGAGTGTACATGCACGTTCGGTGTATAACACATGGGTTTACGTATGTAACGAATGTAGAAGCAGAGTGTCGCCGACCGGCTCGCAAGACCGGCGGCAAGTACCGACACACGCACACGGCTCTCTGTGCTGCGCTCGCTGGCTCTCGAGAAAAACGCACACACGAAGCTCCCTGGTTGATCCTGCCAGTAGTCATATGCTTGTCTCAAAGATTAAGCCATGCATGTCTCAGTGCATGCCGAATTAAGGTGAAACCGCGAATGGCTCATTAAATCAGTTATGGTTCATTAGATTGA
>NW_012057555.1:0-309 GCF_000956235.1 Wasmannia auropunctata | reverse complement strand
TATCCCCTGTGTGCCTTGTCGACTCAGTTGTCGAGATTCGACGTTTGAATGGTGGAAACGCCGCGAACGCAAGGATACGACGTTTCCTCGCTTCAAACGGCGAGAATCGACGTTTGAGCGGTGGGAACGTCGCGGGCGCCACGGATCCGGCGGTTCCGCGCTTCGCACGTCGAGATTCGACGTTTGAATGGTGGAAACGCCGCGAACGCAAGGATACGACGTTTCCGAGCTTCAAACGGCGAGAATCGACGTTTGAGCGGTGGGAACGTCGCGGGCGCTCGGATCCAGCGGTTCCGCGCTTCGCACGTC
>NW_012057554.1:0-438 GCF_000956235.1 Wasmannia auropunctata | reverse complement strand
TATCCCCTGTGTGCCTTGTCGACTCAGTCCAAAAATTCTCCGCTATCGAGGCGAACGGACGACGGGGGTGGCACGGGGGCACTCGGGTGGCCAAATAGACGTGCGGGCACGCGAATCGACGTAATATTAAGGACGCTATCGGGGAAGCGTCGATCGGCCAGGTTTACCTCCGGACCCGACAGAGCCAAAAATTTTCTAAGTCACGCGCGGCGTGTTGCTTTCGCGCGGCGAGTTTCTTTCGCCGCGTTACTTACGGACGTCCTAAAATTTTCGCTATCGAGGCGGAGTCGGGACGGACGGGGGTGGCACGGGGGCGACGTCGGGTAGGACCAAAAAGACGTGCGGGAACGCGAATCGACGTAATATTAAGGACGCTAGAGGGGAAGCGTCGATCGGCCATGTTTACCTCCGGACCCGACAGAGCCGAAAATTTTTTAA
>NW_012057553.1:0-323 GCF_000956235.1 Wasmannia auropunctata | reverse complement strand
TATCCCCTGTGTGCCTTGTCGACTCAGTTTTGGCACATGTATTCTATATTTTAAACTAGACAAGCTTCAAATGAGTGTAACTTCGTCAAAAATGATCGTATCGAGACGTTCAAAAAAGCATTTTATAGCTTGAAATCTCTACTTTTCAGATCGACACTTTAGAAAAGGATCCTATTTATTTTTTATGGAATTACATAGGTCCAAATAAAAATACGTCAAATCTCTAAAAATGTGTACTAAATTTAAAAGGTTTCATGGCATAAACTAAAAATCGCACACAAATGCAGTTTACTTCTTTCGAAAGAGTGAATCTTTACCTTCAA
>NW_012057552.1:0-330 GCF_000956235.1 Wasmannia auropunctata | reverse complement strand
TATCCCCTGTGTGCCTTGTCGACTCAGTCGATAACGTCGTATCCTTGCGTTCGCGGCGTTTCCACCATTCAAACGTCGAATCTCGACGTGCGAAGCGCGGAACCGCCGGATCCGAGCGCCCGCGACGTTCCCACCGCCCTCAAACGGTCGACTTCGTCGCCGTTTGAAGCGAGAAACGTCGTATCCTTGCGTTCGCGGCGTTTCCACCATTCAAACGTCGAATCTCGACGTGCGAAGCGCGGAACCGCCGGATCCGAGCGCCCGCGACGTTCCCACCGCTCAAACGTCGATTCTCGCCGTTTGAAGCGAGGAAACGTCGTATCCTTGCGT
>NW_012057551.1:0-533 GCF_000956235.1 Wasmannia auropunctata | reverse complement strand
TATCCCCTGTGTGCCTTGTCGACTCTGTACCCGCGCTTGCTTGAATTTCTTCACGTTGACATTCAGAGCACTGGGCAGAAATCACATTGCGTCAACACCCGCGAGGGCCATCGCAATGCTTTGTTTTAATTAGACAGTCGGATTCCCCTAGTCCGTGCCAGTTCTGAGCTGAGCGTTGAATGGCGGCCGAAGAGGACGACCACGACGGCTCGCGCCGCCACGGAAGCCTCGCAGCAAGGAAGATCCGCGGGAGGCCAAGGCACGGGACCGAGCTCGGATCCCGTGTTCGGCGCGAGAACGCCGAGCGTTCACCTCGCCCAGGCCCGGCACGTCAGCCAGACCCGCTTCCCGACCAAGCCCACACGCCCCGCTCCTCAGAGCCAATCCTTATTCCGAAGTTACGGATCCAATTTGCCGACTTCCCTTACCTACATTAGTCTATCGACTAGAGGCTCTTTACCTTGGAGACCTGCTGCGGATATGGGTACGAACCGGCGCGACACCTCCACGTGGCCCTCTCCTGGATTTTCAAC
>NW_012057550.1:0-348 GCF_000956235.1 Wasmannia auropunctata | reverse complement strand
TATCCCCTGTGTGCCTTGTCGACTCAGTTCGATCGGCCAGGTTTACTTCCGGACCCGACTCGAAAATTTTCTAAGTCCCGCGCGGCGTGTTGCTTTCGCGCGGAGTGTTGCTTTCGCCGCGTTTAACTCCGGCGCCGAAAATTCTACGCTATCGTGGCGAACAGACGGCGGGGGTGCACGAGGGCACTCGGGTGGCCGAATAGACGTGAGGGCACGGAAATCGACGTAATATTAATGGCGCCAGCGGGGAAGCGAAGCGTCGATCGGCCAGGATTACCTCCGGACCCGATCCGAAATTTCTAAGTCTCGCGCGGCGTGTTGCTTTCGCCGCGTTTACCTCCGGCGCCA
>NW_012057549.1:0-404 GCF_000956235.1 Wasmannia auropunctata | reverse complement strand
TATCCCCTGTGTGCCTTGTCGACTCAGTCCGTCGGATCCGAGCGCCCGCGACGTTCCCACCGCTCAAACGTCGATTCTCGCCGTTTGAAGCTCGGAAACGTCGTATCCTTGCGTTCGCGGCGTTTCCACCATTCAAACGTCGAATCTCGACGTGCGAAGCGCGGAACCGCCGGATCCGAGCGCCCGCGACGTTCCCACCGCTCAAACGTCGATTCTCGCCGTTTGAAGCTCGGAAACGTCGTATCCTTGCGTTCGCGGCGTTTCCACCATTCAAACGTCGAATCTCGACGTGCGAAGCGCGGAACCGCCGGATCCAAGCGCTCGCGACGTTCCCACCGCTCAAACGTCGATTCTCGCCGTTTGAAGCTCGGAAACGTCGTATCCTTGCGTTCGCGGCGTTTCCA
>NW_012057548.1:0-433 GCF_000956235.1 Wasmannia auropunctata | reverse complement strand
TCGAGTGTTCGAAGTGAGAGATTGCTATTTTTTTGAAATATTTGTTTGACTTTAAAAAATATTATATACGTGTGCTCGAGTCTTCGAAAAGAAAAAATTGTATTTTTAGAAATATTTCTTTGCTAATAAAAAAAATCATATACATATCCTCGAAGTGAGACGTTGTATTTTTAGAAATATTTCTATGCTTTAATAAAAATTATATATATGTCCTCGTAGTTTTACAAAAAGAGTAAATTTTTAAAAATTATTTATTTCCTTTAAATTAAATCATATCCATGTCCTCGAATATTACCAAAAGAGAAATTGCTATTTTTAGAAATATTTATATACTTTAAAAAAATTATATACATAACCTGCAGTCTACCAAAATAAGAGATTGCTATTTTAGAAATATTTTTTTGCTTTTAAAAAACATAATATACATGTTGTC
>NW_012057547.1:0-341 GCF_000956235.1 Wasmannia auropunctata | reverse complement strand
TGGAAGCGTCGTATCCTTGCGTTCGCGGCGTTTCCACCATTCAAACGTCGAATCTCGACGTGCGAAGCGCGGAACCGCCGGATCCGAGCGCCCGCGACGTTCCCACCGCTCAAACGTCGATTCTCGCCGTTTGAAGCGTCGGAAAACGTCGTATCCTTGCGTTCGCGGCGTTTCCTACCATTCAAACGTACGAATACTCGACGTGCGAAGCGCGGAACCGCCGGACTCCGAGAGCCTCGCGACGTTCCCCACCGCCTCAAACGTCGATTCTCGCCGTTTGAAGCGAGGAAACGTCGTATCCTTGCGTTCGCGGCGTTTCCACCATTCAAACGTCGAATCTC
>NW_012057546.1:0-495 GCF_000956235.1 Wasmannia auropunctata | reverse complement strand
TTTTTATGGAATTACATAGATCCAAATGAAATGCGTACAAATCTTCAAAAATGTGTACTAAATTTAAAAGGTTTCACGGCATAAACTAAAAATCGCACACAAATGCAGTTTACTGCTTTCGAAAGAGTGAATCTTTACCTTTAATTTGCTTTTTTGTTGAGCGTTGTACGATTTTTTTTCACCGAGTTATTTAACAATTTTTGAAGCAAAAAGGACCATTTTTGCTTTAATGTTGAATAACTCGGTGAAAAAAAAATCGTACAACACTCAACAAAAAAACAAATTAAAGGTAAAGATTCACTCTTTCGAAAGCTGTAAACTGCATTTGCATGCGATTTTTAATTTGCGCCATGAAACTTGTCAAAGTTCGTAAAAAATTTTGAGATTCGTCGAATCTCCTTTTCTATCCGTGTAATTCCATGAAAACTCAGTAGGATCGTTTTCTAAAGTACTGATTTGAAAAGTAGAGATTTCAAGCTGTAAAATGCTTTTTTA
>NW_012057545.1:0-528 GCF_000956235.1 Wasmannia auropunctata | reverse complement strand
TGTCGATCGGCCAGGTTTACCTCCGGACCCGACCCGAAAATTTTCTAAGTCCCGCGCGGCGTGTTGCTTTCGCGCGGCGTGTTGCTTTCGCCGCCTTTACCTCCGACGCCGAAAATTCTCCGCTATCGAGGCGAACGGACGACGGTGGTGCACGGGGGCACTTGACGTGGCCGAACAGACGTGCGGGCACGCGAATCGACGTAATATTAAGGGCGCTGGCGGGGAAGCGTCGATCGGCCTGGTTTACCTCCGGACCCGACCCGAAAATTTTCTAAAGTCCCCGCGCGGCGTGTTGCTTTCGCGCGGAGTGTTGCTTTCGCCGCGTTTACCTCCGGCGCCCGAAAAATTCTCCGCTATCGTGGCGAACGGACGGCGGGGGTGCACGGGGGGCACTCGGGTGGCCGAATAGACGTGCGGGCACCGGAAATCCGACGTAATATTAACGGGTCGCCAGCGGGAAGCGGAAGCGTCGATCGGCCAGGTTTACCTCCGGACCCGACCCGAAATTTTCTAAGTCCCGCGCGGCGT
>NW_012057544.1:0-325 GCF_000956235.1 Wasmannia auropunctata | reverse complement strand
GATCGACGATTCCCCGCTTAGCCCCCTTAATATTACGTCGATTCGCCAGCCCGCACGTTTATTCGGCCACCCTACCACCCCCGTGCACCCCCGTCGTCCGTTCGCCCCGATAGCGAAGAATTTTCGGCGCCGGAGGTAATCGCGGCGAAAGCAACACGCCGCGCGAACGCAACACACGCGCGCCGGTACTTAGAAATTTCGCTCGGTCGGGTCCGGAGGTAAACCTTGGCCGATCGACGATTCCCCGCTAGCCCCCTTAATATTACGTCGATTCGCCAGCCCGCACGTTTATTCGGCCACCCTACCACCCCCGTGCACCCCCGTA
>NW_012057543.1:0-464 GCF_000956235.1 Wasmannia auropunctata | reverse complement strand
TTCAAACAGGATGGTACAAATCTGAAACATGTGTACAACGATCACGTAAACACCGACATGTCTTACGAGGAATTCTGTAAATTGTGCCACAATTGCTGGCAACAAAAGTATGGATTTCTAGTGATAGACAAGGACAGCGCACTTGTCAGTGGGCGTTATAGAAAAGGATTTAATGACTTTGTGGTACTGTAACGTAGTTAGTTGTTGTCGATACATCGATTGTGCAACATTCCCGACATGGGGATCGCGAGAGAATAGCGCAACAGAAAAAACGAGCGATTCCATTCGCAAAAAATATCGCGTAAATATCGTGAAAACTGGTAGAATGGAAGAAGATATCGCGCTGGAGAGACACTTTAAGCCCATCATCGAGCCTCTAAAACGAATTGCTGAAAATATCGCCGACGATGAATTGGTCGAGAACGAATCGTTCTTTTCGGGAGTAGACGAAGGATATATGAAAA
>NW_012057542.1:0-419 GCF_000956235.1 Wasmannia auropunctata | reverse complement strand
TGCGGCCAAGTGCCTCGCCTGACACGTCGGGCTAGCGCTCGGTCAGGTTAGCGCTCGGTCAGGTTAGCGCTCGGTCAGGTTAGCGCTCGTTCGGTCTCGCGCTCGGTCAGGTTAGCGCTCGGTTAGGCTAGCGCGTACGTCGGTCCTACCGCCGCCGGGTCTCGTCGCGCGCTCGCGGCTAAGTCCCGCGCGACGTTGTTGACTTTCGCCGACGGGGCCGACAGGACGTCTCAGCGGCCAAGTGCCTCGCCTGACACGTCGGGCTAGCGCTCGGTCAGGTTAGCGCTCGGTCAGGTTAGCGCTCGGTCAAGGTTAGCGCCTCGTTCGGTCTCGCGCTCGGTCAAGGTTAGCGCTCGGTTTAGGCTTAGCGCGTACGTCGGTCCTACCGCCGGCGGGTCTGTCGCGCGCTCCGCGGCTAA
>NW_012057541.1:0-420 GCF_000956235.1 Wasmannia auropunctata | reverse complement strand
GTTGCTTTCGCCGCGATTACCTCCGGCGCCGAAAATTCTTCGCTATCGGGGCGAACGGACGACGGGGGTGCACGGGGGTGGTAGGGTG
Organism: Wasmannia auropunctata; assembly: GCF_000956235.1. Lineage (NCBI taxonomy): Eukaryota > Metazoa > Arthropoda > Insecta > Hymenoptera > Formicidae > Wasmannia > Wasmannia auropunctata. The sequence goes on along the minus strand of NW_012057541.1, from coordinate 332 downwards.
GCCGAATAAACGTGCGGGCACGCGAATCGGCGTAACAATAAGGGGGCTAGCGGGGAAGCGTCGATCGGCCAGGTTTACCTCCGGACCCGACCGAGCCGAAAATTTTCTAAGTCCCGCGCGGCGTCGTTGCTTTCGCGCGGCGTGTTGCTTTCGCCGCGATTACCTCCGGCGCCGAAAATTCTTCGCTATCGGGGCGAACGGACGACGGGGGTGCACGGGGGTGGTAGGGTGGCCGAATAAACGTGCGGGCACGCGAATCGACGTAATATTAAGGGGCTAACGGGGAAGCGTCGAACGGCCAGGTTTACCTCCGGACCCGACCGAGCCGAAAA
>NW_012057540.1:0-596 GCF_000956235.1 Wasmannia auropunctata | reverse complement strand
TACGAAGTTATTACGTGACGTTTGAATGGTAGAAACGCCGCGAACGCAAGGATACGACGTTTCCGAGCTTCAAACGGCGAGAATCGACGTTTGAGCGGTGGGAACGTCGCGGGCGCTCGGATCCGGCGGTTCGGCGCGTTCGCACGTCGGAGAGTTCGACGTTTGAATGGTAGAAAACGTCCGCGAACGCAAGGATACGACGTTTCCGAGCTTCAAACGGCGAGAATCGACGTTTGAGCGGTGGGAACGTCGCGGCGCTCGGATCGGCGTCGCGCGTCGCACGTCGGAGAGTTCGACGTTTGAATGGTAGAAACGCCGCGAACGCAAGGATACGACGTTTCCGAAGCTTTCAAACGGCGAGAATCGACGTTTGAGCGGTCGGGAACGTCCGCGGGTCGCTCCGGATCCGGCGGTTCCGNGCTTCGCACGTTCGAGATTCGACGTTTGAATGGTGGAAACGCCGTCGAACGCAAGGATACGACGTTTCCGAGCTTCAAACGGCGAGAATCGACGTTTGAGCGGTGGGAACGTCGCGGGCGCTCGGATCCGGCGGTTCCGCGCTTCGCACGTCGAGATTCGACGTTTGAATGGTGGAA
>NW_012057539.1:0-475 GCF_000956235.1 Wasmannia auropunctata | reverse complement strand
TATCCCCTGTGTGCCTTGTCGACTCAGTCCCGCATTGTCGCAAAACAAGGTAAAGAAAGCGTTAAGCCCGCCAAACCCTCATGCTTGCCGCCGCAGCTCCTGCGCAAAGCCCGCCGCTGCTGTGAAAACGCTCCTTACAGCCAAGCGTCATCATAAAAAGCGGGGGATTTCTCCCCCGTCAAAACAGCCTTTCACTATTTTTGTTGTTCGTCAAATTACAACCATATCTCGAAGCAAACTTCGTATAAGCTATTGTAACCCCGAGCTATCTCAAACGTATTTGAGCCACTGAAATCAGCAGTCCAATAACCGTAAATATGATCACTAAAATTTCAAAGGGTGACATTTGTCACCTCCTTTTTTAGAGTTACATGAGGCAGAACTCTTTTCCACCCCTCACAGCGTATTATACGGCAAAGACCATCAAAAACAAAATTGATTTAAGTAGAATTAGTGTTCAACTTAGATTAAGTTT
>NW_012057538.1:0-436 GCF_000956235.1 Wasmannia auropunctata | reverse complement strand
TATCCCCTGTGTGCCTTGTCGACTCAGTTGTTGCTTTCGCCGCGATTACCTCCGGCGCCGAAAATTCTTCGCTATCGGGGCGAACGGACGACGGGGGTGCACGGGGGTGGTAGGGTGGCCGAATAAACGTGCGGGCTGGCGAATCGACGTAATATTAAGGGGGCTAGCGGGGAATCGTCGATCGGCCAGGTTTACCTCCGGACCCGACCGAGCCGAAAATTTTCTAACGTCCCGCCCGCGGCGTGTTCGTCTTTCGCGCGCGTGTTGCTTTCGCCGCGATTACCTCCGGCGCCGAAAATTCTTCGCTATCGGGGCGAACGGACGACGGGGGTGCACGGGGGTGGTAGGGTGGCCGAATAAACGTGCGGGCTGACGAATCGACGTAATATTAAGGGCTTTAAGATCGGAAGAGCACACGTCTGAACTCCAGTCACTT
>NW_012057537.1:0-307 GCF_000956235.1 Wasmannia auropunctata | reverse complement strand
AACTTCTAAATGACCTTTCCATGCTGCATAGTGTAGTGGTGTCCATCCATTCCTAGTAGCAACATCGTCAACACTTATACCCTTACTGAGTAGAAATTCTATTACATTTTTACTACCTCCCTGAGCAGCAACGTGAATAGGTTTTCTACGGTCAGTAGTAGTGTCTACAGCATTAATATTAGCACCTCTCTCAACAAGAAACCTAGCAACTTCTAAATGACCTTTCCATGCTGCATAATGTAGTGGTGTCCATCCATTCTTATCAGTACCGTCAACACTTATACCCTTACTAAGGAAGAACTCTATA
>NW_012057536.1:0-351 GCF_000956235.1 Wasmannia auropunctata | reverse complement strand
GCACGGGGGTGGTAGGGTGGCCGAATAAACGTGCGGGCTGGCGAATCGACGTAATATTAAGGGGGCTTAGCGGGGAATCGTCGATCGGCCAGGTTTACCTCCGGACCCGACCGAGCCGAAAATTTTCTAAGTCCCGCGCGGCGTGTTGCTTTCGCGCGGCGTGTTGCTTTCGCAGCGATTACCTCCCGGCGCCCCGAAAATTCTTCGCCTTATCGGGGCGAACGGACGACGGGGGTGCACGGGGGTGGTAGGGTGGCCGAATAAACGTGCGGGCTGGCGAATCGACGTAATATTAAGGGGGCTAGCGGGGAATCGTCGATCGGCCAGGTTTAACCTCCGGACCCGACCGAG
>NW_012057535.1:0-311 GCF_000956235.1 Wasmannia auropunctata | reverse complement strand
CGAATCTCGACGTGCGAAGCGCGGAACCGCCGGATCCGAGCGCCCGCGACGTTCCCACCGCTCAAACGTCGATTCTCGCCGTTTGAAGCTCGGAAATGTCGTATCCCTTGCGTTCGCGGCGTTTCCACCATTCAAACGTCGAATCTCGACGTGCGAAGCGCGGAACCGCCGGATCCGAGCGCCCGCGACGTTCCCACCGCTCAAACGTCGATTCTCGCCGTTTGAAGCTCGGAAACGTCGTATCCTTGCGTTCGCGGCGTTTCCACCATTCAAACGTCGAATCTCGACGTGCGAAGCGCGGAACCGCCGGA
>NW_012057534.1:0-458 GCF_000956235.1 Wasmannia auropunctata | reverse complement strand
TATCCCCTGTGTGCCTTGTCGACTCAGTCGGCGAGATCGACGTTTGAGCGGTGGGAACGTCGCGGGCGCTCGGATCCGGCGGTTCCGCGCTTCGCACGTCGAGATTCGACGTTTGAATGGTAGAAACGCCCGCGAACCGCAAGGATACCGACGTTTCCGAGCTCAACGGCGAGAATCGACGTTTGAGCGGTGGGAACGTCGCGGGCGCTCGGATCCGGCGGTTCCGCGCTTCGCACGTCGAGATTGGACGTTTGAATGGTGGAAACGCCGCGAACGCAAGGATACGACGTTTCCGAGCTACAAACGGCGAGAATTGACGTTTGAGCGGTGGGAACGGTCGCGGGGCGCTCGGATCCGTCGGTTTCGCGCTTCGCACGTCGAGATTCGACGTTTGAATGGTGGAAACGCCGCGAAACGCAAGGGATACGACGTTTCCGAGCTTCAAACGCTGAGTCGAC
>NW_012057533.1:0-506 GCF_000956235.1 Wasmannia auropunctata | reverse complement strand
TCACGCCGCGAGGGACTTAGAAAATTTTCGGCTCGGTCGGGTCCGGAGGTAAAACCTGGCCGATCTACGCTTCCCCGCTAAAGCCCTTAATGTTACGTCGACTTCGCGTCGCCCGTCACGTTTACTTCGGCCACCCTAGTCGTCCCCCGTCGCACCCCCGTCGTCCGTTCGCCCCGATAGCGAAGAATTTTCGGCGCCGGAGGTAATCGCGGCGAAAGCAACACGCCGCGACGAAAGCAACACGCCGCGCGGGACTTAGAAAATTTTCGGCTCGGTCGGGTCCGGAGGTAAAATCTGGCCGATCGACGATTCCCCGCTAGCCCCCTTAATATTACGCCGATTCGCGTCGCCCGCCACGTTTATTCGGCCTACCTACCACCCCGTGCACCCCGTCGTACCGTTCGCCCGATAGCGAAGAATTTCGGCGACGGTAGTAATCGCGGCGAAAGCAACACGCCGCGCGAAAGCAACACGCCGCGCGGGACTTAGAAAATTTCGGCTCGGTC
>NW_012057532.1:0-347 GCF_000956235.1 Wasmannia auropunctata | reverse complement strand
TAGCTTTTGTTTTTAGGAGTTGCGCGTGCCGTACCTGAGCGAGCCAACTTTAGACGATCTGATTAGTTAACTTTAAACACTTATAATTCAAAAATTATTATAGTCTCAACATTTCGGTATTGGAACTTTTGTCTTAAAATGATCTCAGGAATCTACCCTTAAGCGTTAGTCCGGTCATTACGGGACACCCTGTATATATATATACACTGGTCCAAAAAATTAAAGGATCACCTGTTCTAGCCTCTAAAAATAGGCAAACTTCAAGGTAAAGCAACTTCGTCAAAAATGATCATATCGAGATGTTACAAAAAAGCATTTTACAGCTTGAAATCTCTACTTTCCAAATA
>NW_012057531.1:0-315 GCF_000956235.1 Wasmannia auropunctata | reverse complement strand
TATCCCCTGTGTGCCTTGTCGACTCAGTTCCCCGCTAAAGCCCTTAATGTTACGTCGATTCGCGTGCCCGCACGTTTATTCGGCCACCCTAGTGCCCCCGTGCACCCCCGACGTCCGTTCGCCTCGATAGCGGAGAATTTTCGGCGCCGGAGGTAATCGCGGCGAAAGCAACACGCCGCGCGGGACTTAGAAAATTTTCGGCTCGGTCGGGTCCGGAGGTAAACCTGGCCGATCGACGCTTCCCCGCTAGCCCCCTTAATATTACGTCGATTCGCGCGCCCGCACGTTTATTCGGCCACCCTACCACCCCCGTGA
>NW_012057530.1:0-384 GCF_000956235.1 Wasmannia auropunctata | reverse complement strand
CTCAGTGGCAGAGCACTCCCTTGGTAAGGGAGAAGGCCGAGAGTTCAATCCTCTCTCGCAGCACCATTTCAAGCCATAAGCTTGCGCCCTTTTCAGCCGCGCGGGTAGGCAGACGGCAGGCCTCGCGCTCATTTCAAAGCTCTGCTATATTTCTGTAAAAAATAATTGACAGGGCCTTGAAGCCCGTATATTATATTTTACATGAATACTATTGAAGTCATTGAGACAGAGACGTTTAAAGTTTGGCTGGATAATTTGCGCGATATGCGCGCCTATGACCGCATCAGCGCGCGTGTCAGGCGTTTCAGTCTCGGGCTTTTCGGCGATATAAAGCCCGTTGGTGATGGCGTCTGTGAAGCGCGGATTGATTATGGCGGCGGTTAT
>NW_012057529.1:0-501 GCF_000956235.1 Wasmannia auropunctata | reverse complement strand
TATCCCCTGTGTGCCTTGTCGACTCAGTGCGCCCGCGACGTTCCCACCGCTCAAACGTCGATTCTCGCCGTTTGAAGCTCGGAAACGTCGTATCCTTGCGTTCGCGGCGTTTCCACCATTCAAACGTCGAATCTCGACGTGCGAAGCGCGGAACCGCCGGATCCGAGCGCCCGCGACGTTCCCACCGCTCAAACGTCGATTCTCGCCGTTTGAAGCTCGGAAACGTCGTATCCTTGCGTTCGCGGCGTTTCCACCATTCAAACGTCGAATCTCGACGTGCGAAGCGCGGAACCGCCGGATCCGAGCGCCCGCGACGTTCCCACCGCTCAAACGTCGATTCTCGCCGTTAGAAGCTCCGGAAACGTCCGTATCCTTGCCGTTCGCGGCGTTTCTACCATTCAAAACGTTCGGAATCTCGACGTGCGTAAGCGACCGTAACCGCCGGATCCGAGCGCCCGCGACGTTCCCACCGCTCAAACGTCGATTCTCGCCGTTTGAAGA
>NW_012057528.1:0-550 GCF_000956235.1 Wasmannia auropunctata | reverse complement strand
GCCGGAGGTAATCGCGGCGAAAGCAACACGCCGCGCGAAAGCAACACGCCGCGCGGGACTTAGAAAATTTTCGGCTCGGTCGGGTCCGGAGGTAAATCTGGCCGATCGACGATTCCCCGCTAGCCCCCTTAATATTACGCCGATTCGCGTGCCCGCACGTTTATTCGGCCACCCTACCACCCCCGTCGTCACCCCCCGTCGTCCGTTCGCCCCGTATAGCGAGAAGTTTCGGCGCCGGAGGTAATCGCGGCGAAAGCAACACGCCGCGCGAAAGCAACACGCCGCGCGGGACTTAGAAATTTCGGCTCGGTCGGGTCCGGAGGTAAACCTGGCCGTTCGACGCTTCCCCGCTAGCGCCCTTAATGTTACGTCGATTCGCGCGCCCGCACGTTTATTCGGCCACCCTACCACACCCGTGCACCCCCGTGTCCGTTCGCCCCGATAGCGAAGAATTTTCGGCGCCGGAGGTAATCGCGGCGAAAGCAACACGCCGCGCGAAAGCAACACGCCGCGCGGGACTTAGAAACTGAGTCGACAAGGCACACAGGGG
>NW_012057527.1:0-452 GCF_000956235.1 Wasmannia auropunctata | reverse complement strand
TCGGAAACGTCGTATCCTTGCGTTCGCGGCGTTTCCACCATTCAAACGTCGAATCTACGACGTGCGAAGCGACGGAACCGCCGGATACCGAAGCGACCCGCGACGTTCCCACCGCTCAAAACGTCGAGTTCTCGCCGTTTGAAGCTCGGAAACGTCGTATCCTTGCGTTCGCGGCGTTTCCACCATTCAAAACGTCGAATACTCGACGTGCGAAGCGCGGTAACCNCCGGATCCGAGCGTCCCGCACGTTCCCACGCCTCAAACGTTCGACTTCTCGACCGTTTGAAGCTCGAAACGTCGTATCCCTTGCGTTCGCGGCGTTTCCACCATTCAAACGTCGAATCTCGACGTGCGAAGCGCGGAACCGCCGGATCCGAGCGCCCGCGACGTTCCCACCGCTCAAACGTCGATTCTCGCCGTTTGAAGCTCGGAAACGTCGTATCCTTGCGTTC
>NW_012057526.1:0-467 GCF_000956235.1 Wasmannia auropunctata | reverse complement strand
TCCCCTGTGTGCCTTGTCGACTCAGTGCCGGGATCCGAGCGCCCGCGACGTTCCCACCGCTCAAACGTCGATTCTCGCCGTTTGAAGCTCGGAAACGTCGTATCCTTGCGTTCGCGGCGTTCCACCATTCCAACGTCCGAATCTCGACGTGCGAAGCGCGGAACCGCCGGATCCGAGCGCCCGCGACGTTCCCACCGCTCAAACGTCGATTCTCGCCGTTTGAAGCTCGGAAACGTCGGATCCTTGCGTTCGCGGCGTTTCCACCATTCAAACGTCGAATCTCGACGTGCGAAGCGCGGAACCGCCGGATCCGAGCGCCCGCGACGTTCCCACCGCTCAAACGTCGATTCTCGCCGTTTGAAGCTCGGAAACGTCGTATCCTTGCGTTCGCGGCGTTTCCACCATTCAAACGTCGAATCTCGACGTGCGAAGCGCGGAACCGCCGGATCCGACGTAATAACTTCGTA
>NW_012057525.1:0-509 GCF_000956235.1 Wasmannia auropunctata | reverse complement strand
TCGCCGTTTGAAGCGAGGAAACGTCGTATCCTTGCGTTCGCGGCGTTTCCACCATTCAAACGTCCGAATCCTCGACGTGCCGTAAGCGCGGAACCGCCGGATCCGAAGCGCCCGACGACGTTTCCCACCGCTCAAACGTACGTATTCTCGCCGTTTGAAGCGAGGAAACGTCGTATCCTTGCGTTCGCAACGTTTCCACCATTCAAACGTCGAATCTCGACGTGCGAAGCGCGAAACCGCCGGATCCGAGCGCCCGCGACGTTCCCACCGCTCAAACGTCGATTCTCGCCGTTTGAAGCGAGGAAACGTCGTAGTCCTTGCGTTCGCGGCGTTTTCCAACATTCAAACGTCGAATCTCGACGTGGCGAAGCGCGGAACCGCCGGATTCCGAGCGCCCGCGACGTTTCCCACCGCTCAAACGTCGATTCTCGCCGTTTGAAGCGAGGAAACGTTCGTATCCTTGCGTTTCGCGGCGTTTTCCAACTGAGTCGACAAGGCACACAGGGGGA
>NW_012057524.1:0-437 GCF_000956235.1 Wasmannia auropunctata | reverse complement strand
CGCGCGGAACCGCCGGATCCCGAGCGCCCGCGACGTTCCCACCGCTCAAACGTCGATTCTCGCCGTTTGAAGCGAGGAAACGTCGTATCCTTGCGTTCGCGGCGTTTCCACCATCAAACGTCGAACTCTCGACGTCGTCGAAGACGCGAACGCGGATCCGAGCGCCCGCGACGTTCCCACCGCTCAAACGTCGATTCTCGCCGTTCGAAGCTCGGAAACGTCGTATCCTTGCGTTCGCGGCGTTTCTACCATTCAAACGTCGAATCTCGACGTGCGAAGCGCCGAACCGCCGGATCCGAGACGCCCGCGACGTTCCAACGCTCAAACGTCGAATTCTCGCCGTTCGAAGCTCGGAAACGTCGGTACTCCTTGCGGTTCGCGGGCGTTTCTACCATTCAAACGTCGAATCTCGACGTGCGAAGCGCCGAACGCCGATC
>NW_012057523.1:0-325 GCF_000956235.1 Wasmannia auropunctata | reverse complement strand
TATCCCCTGTGTGCCTTGTCGACTCAGTTGTTGCTTTCGCCGACGGGGCCGACAGGCGCTCAGCGGCCAAGTGCCTCGCCTGACACGTCGGGCTAGCGCTCGGTCAGGTTAGCGCTCGGTCAGGTTAGCGCTCGGTCAGGTTAGCGCTCGTTCGGTCTCGCGCTCGGTCAGGTTAGCGCTCGGTTAGGCTAGCGCGTACGTCGGTCCTACCGCCGGCGGGTCTGTCGCGCGCTCCGCGGCTAAGTCCCGCGCCGCGTGTTGCTTTCGCCGACGGGGCCGACAGGCGCTCAGCGGCCAAGTGCCTCGCCTGACACGTCGAGCTAGA
>NW_012057522.1:0-362 GCF_000956235.1 Wasmannia auropunctata | reverse complement strand
TCTCGGGCGCGTTCTCTTTCAGTTCAAATTCTAAACGCACATCCACAGGACCGCTCTTGATGGTGTCGTTTTGTCGCGAACAGTCAATGACTATTACAGTATAACCATTTTTAAACTCTTCCAGATTGAATAGCGTTTCACTGTTTTTGTGATGCAGTTGATAATAATAAGATTTACGGAAACGTGTAAACATATCATACAAGATGGCGACTCTATTTTTGTTAAAGTCTACGTTCAGATCATCATATAGATAAAATTCAGAGTTTAAATATAGTTTTATATTGGTTAGTTTGCAATGATCAAAGAAAGCTTTATTTTCTTTTATGACATTTTTTTTACCAGTCTGCATGGCAAAGATAACA
>NW_012057521.1:0-798 GCF_000956235.1 Wasmannia auropunctata | reverse complement strand
TATCGACGCTTCCCCGCTAGCGCCCTTAATATTACGTCGATTCGCGTGCCCGCACGTCTGTTCGGCCACTCAAGTGCCCCCGTGCACCCCCGTCGACCGTTCGCCTCGATAGCGAAGAATTTTCGGCGCCGGAGGTAAACGCGGCGAAAGCAACACTCCGCGCGAAAGCAACACGCCGCGCGAAAGCAACACACCGCGCGGGACTTAGAAATTTTCGGGTCGGGTCCGGAGGTAAACCAGGCCGATCGACGCTTCCCCGCTAGCGCCCTTAATATCCCCTGTGTGCCTTGTCGACTCAGTCTATTCGGCCACACGAGTGCCCCCGTGCACCCCCGTCGACCGTTCGCCTCGATAGCGGAGAATTTTCGGCGTCGGAGGTAAACGCGGCGAAAGCAACACGCCGCGCGAAAGCAACACGCCGCGCGAGACTTAGAAAATTTTCGGGTCGGGTCCGGAGGTAAACCTGGCCGATCGACGCTTCGCATCCCCGCTGGCGTCCTTAATATTACGTCGATTCGCGTGCCCGCACGTCTATTCGGCTACCCGAGTGCCCCCGTGCACCCCCGTCGTCCATTCGCCTCGATAGCGGAGAATTTTCGGCGCCGGAGGTAAACGCGGCGAAAGCAACACGCCGCGCGAAAGCAACACGCCGCGCGGGACTTAGAAAATTTTCGGGTCGGGTCCGGAGGTAAACCTGGCCGATCGACGCTTCGCTTCCCCGCTGGCGCCCTTAATATTACGTCGATTCGCGTGCCCGCACGTCTATTCGGACTGAGTCGACAAGGCACACAGGGGATA
>NW_012057520.1:0-404 GCF_000956235.1 Wasmannia auropunctata | reverse complement strand
TATCCCCTGTGTGCCTTGTCGACTCAGTTACAGTAATCGATCATTTTGGCTAGGACAACACTAGAGTATAGTACGCCGTCATTGACATAGGATTTCTCCTAGGGCTTAGGATCGACTGACTCGTGTGCAACGGCTGTTCACACGAAACCCTTCTCCACGTCAGTCCTCCAGGGCCTCGCTGGAGTATTTGCTACTACCACCAAGATCTGCACCGACGGCGGCTCCAGGCAGGCTCGCGCCCAGACCCTTCTGCGCACACCGCCGCGACCCTCCTACTCGTCAGGGCTTCGTGGCGGCGCGTACGGCGCGCGTGAACGCCCCGCACGGCCGCCCACTTGCCGCTGACGGCAGAGTATAGGCTCGACGCTTCAGCGCCATCCATTTTCAGGGCTAGTTGCTTCGGA
>NW_012057519.1:0-500 GCF_000956235.1 Wasmannia auropunctata | reverse complement strand
TTGTCGACTCAGTACCGCTCAAACGTCGATTCTCGCCGTTTTAAGCTCGGAAACGTCGTATCCTTGCGTTCGCGGCGTTTCCACCATTCAAACGTCGAATCTCGACGCGAGAAGCGCCGGAACCGCCCGGATCCGAGCGCCCGCGACGTTCCCACCGCTCAAACGTACGATTCTCGCCGTTGTAAGCTCGGAAACGTCGTATCCTTGCGTTCGCGGCGTTTCCACCATTCAAACGTCGTATCTCGACGTGCGAAGCGCGGAACCGCCGGATCCGAGCGCCCGCGACGTTCCCACAGCTCAAACGTCGATTCTCGCCGTTTGAAGCTCGGAAACGTCGTATCCTTGCGTTCGCGCGTTTACACCTATTCAAACGTCGAATACTCGACGTGCGAAGGCGACGGAACCGCCGGGGATACCGGAGCGCCGCGACGTTCCCACCGCTCAAACGTCGATTCTCGCCGTTTGAAGCTCGGAAACGTCGTATCCTTGCGTTCGCGACG
>NW_012057518.1:0-315 GCF_000956235.1 Wasmannia auropunctata | reverse complement strand
TATCCCCTGTGTGCCTTGTCGACTCAGTCCCCCGTGCACCCCCGTCGACCGTTCGCTTCGATAGCGGAGAATTTTTGGCGCCGGAGGTCGTGGCGAAAGCAACACGCCGCGCGAAAGCAACACGCCGCGCGGGACTTAGAAAATTTTCGGGTCGGGTCCGGAGGTAAACCTGGCCGATCGACGCTTCCCCGCTAGCGCCCTTAATATTACGTCGATTCGCGTGCCCGCCTCGTCTATTTGGCCACCCGAGTGCCCCGTCGCACCCTCCGTCGTCCGTTCGCCTCGATAGCGGAGAATTTTCGGCGCCGGAGGTAA
>NW_012057517.1:0-427 GCF_000956235.1 Wasmannia auropunctata | reverse complement strand
TTTTGCCGTACGGCGCCATCGCCCGTCGTCGGGGATCTCTACCGCTACGACGGCACGGCGTCAAACGGTCGAACATGAGTTTCGCGAGTTCGATGTCGAGACTCGGAATCGTCTGTAGACGACTTAGGTACCTGGCGGGGTGTTGTACTCGGTAGAGCAGTTACCACGCTGCGATCTGTTGAGACTCAGCCCTCGGCTTGGGGATTCGTCTTGTCGGTTAGACGAGACCCCACGCGCGCGCGCCAGCCCCGTCGGCGAAAGCAACACGCGGCGAGGGACTTAGCCGCGCGACAGCCCCGTGGGGCGAAAGCAACACGCGGCGAGGGACTTAGCCGCGCGACAGCCCCGTGGGGCGAAAGCAACACGCGGCGAGGGACTTAGCCGCGCGACAGCCCCGTGACTGAGTCGACAAGGCACACAGGGGATA
>NW_012057516.1:0-411 GCF_000956235.1 Wasmannia auropunctata | reverse complement strand
TATCCCCTGTGTGCCTTGTCGACTCAGTTCGATAGCGGAGAATTTTTGGCGCCGGAGGTAAACGCGGCGAAAGCAACACGCCGCGCGAAAGCAACACGCCGCGCGAGACTTAGAAAATTTTCGGGTCGGGTCCGGAGGTAAACCTGGCCGATCGACGCTTCGCATCCCCGTTGGAGCCCTTAATATTACGTCGATTCGCGTGCCCGCACGTCTATTCGGCTACCCGAGTGCCCCCGTGCCACCCCGTCGTCCGTTCGCCACGATAGCGGAAAATTTTCGGCGCCGGAGGTAAACGCGGCGAAAGCAACACTCCGCGCGAAAGCAACACGCCGCGCGAGACTTAGAAAATTTTCGGGTCGGGTCCGGAGGTAAACCTGGCCGATCGACGATTCGCATCCTCGCTGGCGCCCT
>NW_012057515.1:0-452 GCF_000956235.1 Wasmannia auropunctata | reverse complement strand
TATCCCCTGTGTGCCTTGTCGACTCAGTCCATCTCTCTCTCCTCGTCTTCCACTCGGCCACTCTCTCGGCGCGCGGGCAGCGCGCGAGGAGGCACGGAGAGTCGACGGGGGAGAGTGGGATCCTCCGGGATCAACGCCACTCGCGAGGGAATGGGGGCCCTTCGATCAGCCTGGCCGCGCGTCCGAGCACGCGCGGACCGCCGCCCCGTTTGCAGGGGGCTACGGCACAACGTGAGACGACATCGTCGCGCGAGCGGAGCGTCTCTCGTCTCCAACCGGCGCGCGATCGCGCGGGGGAATGAGACGAGAGCCGGGGCGGAAATCTTTGAAAAACCATCGGGCGACGAAGACGAGAGAAACACCCGCCACCGATGCGATAAATCACAAGTCGGCGGGGGGTTTACGTAATAACTTCGTATAGCATACAACTGAGTCGACAAGGCACACAGGGG
>NW_012057514.1:0-396 GCF_000956235.1 Wasmannia auropunctata | reverse complement strand
TGCATATAATTATAAAAGTATAAAAAATGNTTAAAAAATATTATTTCTTACTTCGAAGACCCGAGGACATGTATANAATTTTTTATAAAGCATAGAAATGTTTCTAAAAATGCAATTTCTCACTTCGAATAGTCGAGGATATGTATGTAATGCTTCTAAAGCAAAGAAATTTTTCTCTAAAAATGCAATCTTTCACTCCGAGGGATTGAGGATGTGCATATTATTTTTTGAAAAGCAATAAAAATATCTATAAATATAATCTCTCACTTCGAACACTCGAGGACATGTATATAATGTTTTTAAAGCAAAGGAATAGTTCTGTAAAATGTAATCTGTTACTTCGAAGACTCGAGGACATCTATATAATTATTTTAAAGCAAATAAATATTTCTAAAA
>NW_012057513.1:0-456 GCF_000956235.1 Wasmannia auropunctata | reverse complement strand
TGTCGACTCAGTCGGAGGTAAACGCGGCGAAAACAACACGCCGCGCGAAAGCAACACGCCGCGCGAGACTTGAAAATTTTCGGGTCGGGTCCGGAGGTAAACCTGGCCGATCGACGCTTCGCTTCCCCGCTAGCGCCCTTAATATTACGTCGATTCGCGTGCCCGCACGTCTATTTGGCCACGCGAGTGCCCCCGTGCACCCCCGTCGTCCGTTCGCCCTCGAGTAGCGGTAGAACTTTTCGGCGCCGGAGGTAAACGACGGCGAAAGAAACACGCCGCGCGAAAGCAACACGCCGCGCGTGACTTAGAAAATTTTTAGGTCGTCGTGTCGGGTACCGGAGGTAAACCTGGCCGATCGACGCTTCCCCGCAAGCGCCCTTAATATTACGTCGATTCGCGTGCCCGCACGTCTATTTGGCCACCCGAGTGCCCCCGTGCACCCCCGTCGTCCGTTCG
>NW_012057512.1:0-407 GCF_000956235.1 Wasmannia auropunctata | reverse complement strand
ATTTAAAAAATAATCAAATACTTGTATCGGTTGAAGCCTTAGAACTTAGCCGCGCTCTGATTGTGATATTTCAACTAATCACATGTTCGCGTTTCGACAGCGCTGCAAACGTAACCAACAAAGTCAGTCGACTGCTTATTATCGTCGAGTGAACGCCTCGTGTGTCAGTAAATCGTCGTGGGTTAGTAAATAATGCGCGTGTTTCTTCCCTCGACTGAGTTTTCAATCGACGAATAATTAATCAACACGGATTGATAAATATTAACTACTTAATACATTTCAGTATTAAAGTCAGTCGACTGCTTGCTATCGTCGAGTGAACGGGTTGCATGTTAATAAATCGCCGTGTGTTTCTTTCTTCGTGTGATTTTTCAGTGGACGGATAATTAATCGTCAGTATTGTGAAA
>NW_012057511.1:0-400 GCF_000956235.1 Wasmannia auropunctata | reverse complement strand
TATCCCCTGTGTGCCTTGTCGACTCAGTCGAAAGCAACACGCCGCGCGAAAGCAACACGCCGCGCGGGACTTAGAAAAATTTCGGCTCGGTCGGGTCCGGAGGTAAACCTGGCCGATCTACGCTTCCCCGCTAAAGCCCTTAATGTTACGTCGATTCGCGTGCCCGCACGTTTATTCGGCCACCCTAGTGCCCCCGTGCACCCCGACCGTCCGTTCGCCTCGATAGCGGAGAATTTCGGACGCCGGAGTAATCGCGGCGAAAGCAACACGCCGCGCGGGACTTAGAAAATTTTCGGCTCGGTCGGGTCCGGAGGTAAACCTGGCCGATCGACGCTTCCCCGCTAGCACCTTAATATTACGTCGATTCGCGCGCCCGCACGTTTATTCGGCCACCCTACCA
>NW_012057510.1:0-664 GCF_000956235.1 Wasmannia auropunctata | reverse complement strand
TAAGTCCCGCGCGGCGTGTTGCTTTCGCGCGGCGTGTTGCTTTCGCCGCGATTACCTCCGGCGCCGAAAATTCTTCGCTATCGGGGCGAACGGACGACGGGGGTGCACGGGGGTGGTAGGGTGGCCGAATAAACGTGCGGGCACCGCGAACCTCGGCGTAATACTTTAAGGGGGCTAGCGGGAATCGTCGAATTCGGACCAGATTTACCTCCGGACCCGACCGAGACTCGTAAATTTTCTAAGTCCCGCGCGGCGTGTTGCTTTCGCGCGGCGTGTTGCTTTCGCCGCGATTACCTCCGGCGCCGAAAATTCTTCGCTATCGGGGCGAACGGACGACGGGGGTGCACGGGGGGTGGTAGGGTGGCCGAATAAACGTGCGGGCACGCGAATCGGCGTAATATTAAGGGGGCTAGCGGGGAATCGTCCGATCCGGCAGATTACCTCGGACCGACGAGCGAAAATTTTCTAAGTCCCGCGCGGCGTGTTGCTTTCGCGCGGCGTGTTGCTTTCGCCGCGATTACCTCCGGCGCCGAAAATTCTTCGCTATCGGGGCGAACGGACGACGGGGGTGCACGGGGGTGGTAGGGTGGCCGAATAAACGTGCGGGCGCGCGAATCGACGTAATATTAAGGGGGCTAGCGGGGAAGCGTCGATCGGCCAGGTA
>NW_012057509.1:0-450 GCF_000956235.1 Wasmannia auropunctata | reverse complement strand
TTTTGAAGCGAGGAAACGTCGTATCCTTGCGTTCGCGGCGTTTCTACCATTCAAACGTCGAATTTCGACGTGCGAAGCTCGGAACCGCCGGATCCGAGCGCCCGCGACGTTCCCACCGCTCAAACGTCGATTCTACGCCGTTTGAAGCGAGGAAACGTCGTATCCTTGCGTTCGCGGCGTTTCTACCGATTCAAACGTCGAATCTCGACGTGCGAAGCGGCGGAACCGCCGGATCCGAGCGCCCGTCGACGTTCCACGCTCAAACGTCGAATTCTACGCCGTTTGAAGCTCGGAAACGTCGTATCCTTGCGTTACGTCGGCGTTTTCCACCTATTCAAACGTACGAATCTCGACGTGCGAAGCGACGGAACCGCCGGATCCGAACGCCCGCGACGTTCCCACCGCTCAAACGTCGATTCTCGCCGTTTGAAGCTCGGAAACGTCGTATCC
>NW_012057508.1:0-377 GCF_000956235.1 Wasmannia auropunctata | reverse complement strand
ACGTACGCGCTAGCCTGACCGAGCGCTAACCTGACCGAGCGCGAGACCGAACGAGCGCTAACCTGACCGAGCGCTAACCTGACCGAGCGCTAGCCCGACGTGTCAGGCGAGGCACTTGGCCGTTGAGCGCCTGTCGGCCCCGTCGGCGAAACGCAACCACGCGGCGCCGGGACTTACGCCGCGGAGCGCGCGACAGACCCGCCGGCGGTAGGCCCGACGTCCGCGCTAGCCTAACCGAGCGCTAACCTGACCACCGAGCGCGAGACCGAACGAGCGCTAACCTGACCGAGCGCTAACCTGACCGAGCGCTAACCTGACCGAGCGCTAGCCCGACGTGTCAGGCGAGGCAACTGAGTCGACAAGGCACACAGGGGATA
>NW_012057507.1:0-519 GCF_000956235.1 Wasmannia auropunctata | reverse complement strand
TGAGCGCGCGACAGACCCGCCGGCGGTAGGACCGACGTACGCGCTAGCCTAACCGAGCGCTAACCTGACCGAGCGCGAGACCGAACGAGCGCTAACCTGACCGAGCGCTAACCTGACCGAGCGCTAACCTGACCGAGCGCTAGCCCGACGTGTCAGGCGAGGTCACGTCGGCCGCTCGAGCGCCCTCGTCGGCCCCGTCGGCGAAAAGCAACACGCGGCGACGGGACTTAGCCGCGGAGCGCGCGACAGACCCGCGGCGGTAGCCCGACGTACGCGCTAGCCTAACCGAGCGCTAACCTGACCACCGAGCGCGAGACCGAACGAAGTCGCTAACCTGACCGAGCGCTAACCTGACCGAGCGCTAACCTGACCGAGCGCGAGCCCGACGGGTCAGGCGAGGTCCTTGGCCGCGGAGCGCCTGTCGGTCCCCGTCGGCGAAAGCAACACGCGGCGAGAAAGCAACACGCCGCGAGGGACTTAGAAAATTTTCGGCTCGGTCGGGTACGGAGGTAAAACCTA
>NW_012057506.1:0-395 GCF_000956235.1 Wasmannia auropunctata | reverse complement strand
TAGCGGGGAAGCGTAGATCGGCCAGGTTTACCTCCGGACCCGACCGAGCCGAAAATTTTCTATGTCCCTCGCGGCGTGTTGCTTTCTCGCCGCGTGTTGCTTTCGCCGACGGGGCCGACAGGCGCTCCGCGGCCAAGTACCTCGCCTGACCCGTCGGGCTCGCGCTCGGTCAGGTTAGCGCTCGGTCAGGTTAGCGCTCGGTCAGGTTAGCGCTCGTTCGGTCTCGCGCTCGGTGGTCAGGTTAGCGCTCGGTTAGGCTAGCGCGTACGTCGGGCCTACCGCCGGCGGGTCTGTCGCGCGCTCCGCGGCTAAGTCCCGCGCCGCGTGTTGCTTTCGCCGACGGGGCCGACAGGCGCTCAGCGGCCAAGTGCCTCACCTGACACGTCGGGCTAGCG
>NW_012057505.1:0-462 GCF_000956235.1 Wasmannia auropunctata | reverse complement strand
TCGAGACCGAACGAGCGCTAACCTGACCGAGCGCTAACCTGACCGAGCGCTAACCTGACCGAGCGGTAGCCCGACGTGTCAGGCGAGGCACTTGGCCGCTCGAGCCGCCTGTCGGCCCCGTCGGCGAAAGCAACACTCCGCGCGAAAGCAACACGCGGCGAGGGACTTAAGCCGCGCGCCCAGCCCCGTCGGCGAAAGCAACACGCGCGCGGACTTAGAAAATTTTCGGCTCGGTCGGGTCCGGAGGTAAACCTGGCCGACTCGACGATTCCCCGCTAGCCCCCTTAATATTACGTCGATTCGCCAGCCCGCACCGTTTATTCGGACCACCCTACCACCCCCGTCGCACCCCCGTACGTCCGTTCGCCCCGATAGCGGAAGAATTTTCGGCGCCGGACGGTAATCCGCGGCGAAAGCAACACGCCGCGCGGGACTTAGAAAATTTTCGGCTCGGTCGGGTCA
>NW_012057504.1:0-447 GCF_000956235.1 Wasmannia auropunctata | reverse complement strand
TATCCCCTGTGTGCCTTGTCGACTCAGTTTTGTACGTTGGTAGTAAAAACCCACCGGCCGAAGCCGGGGGCCTTCGCGATACCATAAGGTACGCCTATTTAGCAGGCTAGAGTCTCGTTCGTTATCGGAATTAACCAGACAAATCGCTCCACCAACTAAGAACGGCCATGCACCACCACCCACCGAATCAAGAAAGAGCTATCAATCTGTCAATCCTTCCGGTGTCTGGGCCTGGTGAGGTTTCCCGTGTTGAGTCAAATTAAGCCGCAGGCTCCACTCCTGGTGGTGCCCTTCCGTCAATTCCTTTAAGTTTCAGCTTTGCAACCATACTTCCCCCGGAACCCAAAAGCTTTGGTTTCCCGGAAGCTGCCCGCCGAGTCATCGGAGGAACTTCGGCGGATCGCTAGCTGGCATCGTTTATGGTTAAACTAGGGCGGTATCTGATCA
>NW_012057503.1:0-345 GCF_000956235.1 Wasmannia auropunctata | reverse complement strand
TATCCCCTGTGTGCCTTGTCGACTCAGGTCGGCCGGGCGACCGGGGGTTTGACGCGCGCCGTTTTACCGGCGGCGCGTCAGTCACCGCACCCGGTCCGTAGACCGACACCCAGCGGGTCGCGACGTTCTACTAGGGGAGAAGTGCACGACGGCGTAACGCCGGACATCGACGCAACGGCAGCGTGTCCGCGCGCGAGCCGCGAGGCCCCGCGGGACATCGCCCACCGACGCGAAGCCAGCGTCGCTGACGATGAATCTCCCCGTTCGATCTTTTGGGTTTCTTAGGTTTACCCCTGAACGGTTTCACGTACTCTTGAACTGAGTCGACAAGGCACACAGGGGATA
>NW_012057502.1:0-400 GCF_000956235.1 Wasmannia auropunctata | reverse complement strand
TGTGTGCCTTGTCGACTCAGTCGAGGGACTTAGAAATTTTCGGCTCGGGCGGGTCCGGAGGTAAACCTGGCCGATCTACGCTTCCCCGCTAAAGCCCTTAATGTTACGTCGATTCGCGTGCCCGCACGTTTATTCGGCCACCCTAGTGCCCCCGTGCACCCCCGTCGTCCGTTCGCCTCGATAGCGGAGAATTTTCGGCGCCGGAGGTAATCGCGGCGAAAGCAACACCGCCGCGCGAAACGTCAACACGCCGCGCGGGACGTTAGAAAATTACGGTCGTCGGTCGGAGTCCGGAGGTAAACCTGGCCGATCTACGCTTCCCCGCTAAAGCCCTTAATGTTACGTCGATTCGCGTGCCCGCACGTTTATTCGGCCACCCTAGTGCCCCCGTGCACCCCCA
>NW_012057500.1:0-361 GCF_000956235.1 Wasmannia auropunctata | reverse complement strand
TATCCCCTGTGTGCCTTGTCGACTCAGTCCAGTTATCCCTGTGGTAACTTTTCTGACACCTCTTGCTGAAAACTCTTCAAGCCAAAAGGATCGATAGGCCGTGCTTTCGCAGTCTCTATGCGTACTGAACATCGAGATCAAGCCAGCTTTTGCCCTTTTGCTCTACGCGAGGTTTCTGTCCTCGCTGAGCTGGCCTTAGGACACCTGCGTTATTCTTTGACAGATGTACCGCCCCAGTCAAACTCCCCGCCTGGCAGTGTCCTCGAATCGGATCACGCGGGAGTACAAACGGCGATCGGCCGAGGCCTCACGCCACTCTGACACGCTTGGCTCTAGAACACCGTGACCGCCGGGGCACGAA
>NW_012057499.1:0-564 GCF_000956235.1 Wasmannia auropunctata | reverse complement strand
TATCCCCTGTGTGCCTTGTCGACTCAGTTATTGCTTTTGCGCGGCGTGTTGCTTTCGCCGCGTTTACCTCCGACGCCGAAAATTCTCCGCTATCGTGGCGAACGTATCCCCTGTGTGCCTTGTCGACTCAGTTGGCCGAACAGACGTGCGGGCACGCGAATCGACGTAATATTGAGGGCGCCAGCGGGGAAGCGAAGCGTCGATCGGCCAGGTTTACATCCGGAACCGACCCGAAAATTTTCTAAGTCCCGCGCGGCGTGTTGCTTTCGCGCGGAGTGTTGCTTTCGCCGCGTTTACCTCCGGCGCCGAAAATTTTCCGCTATCGAGGCGAACGGACGACGGGGTTGCACGGGGGCACTCGGGTGGCCGAATAGACGTGCGGGCACGCGAATCGACGTAATATTAAGGGCGCCAGCGGGGATGCGAAGCGTCGATCGGCCAGGTTTACCTCCGGACCCGACCCGAAAATATTCTAAGTCCCGCGCGGTGTATTGCTTTTGCGCGGCGTGACTGAGTCGACAAGGCACACAGGGGATATCCGCTATCAAAACGAATCGTCGACGA
>NW_012057498.1:0-337 GCF_000956235.1 Wasmannia auropunctata | reverse complement strand
TATCCCCTGTGTGCCTTGTCGACTCAGTCATTTGCCAAAAATGTTTTCATTAATCAAGAACGAAAGTTAGAGGTTCGAAGGCGATCAGATACCGCCCTAGTTCTAACCATAAACGATGCCAGCTAGCGATCCGCCGAAGTTCCTCCGATGACTCGGCGGGCAGCTTCCGGGAAACCAAAGCTTTTGGGTTCCGGGGGAAGTATGGTTGCAAAGCTGAAACTTAAAGGAATTGACGGAAGGGCACCACCAGGAGTGGAGCCTGCGGCTTAATTTGACTCAACACGGGAAACCTCACCTAGGCCCAGACACCGGAAGGATTGACAGATTGATAGCTCTT
>NW_012057497.1:0-523 GCF_000956235.1 Wasmannia auropunctata | reverse complement strand
CCCCTGTGTGCCTTGTCGACTCAGTACCCTATCTCCCTGCTAGAGGTTTCCAGGGAACTCGAACGCTTATACAGAAAAGAAAACTCTTCCCGGATCTCCCGACGGCGTCTCCAGGTCATTTTGGGTTACCCCGACGAACACTCTTACGAGGGCCCGAATTGTATGCGGTTCCGCTGCCGGGTTCCGGAATAGGAACCGGATTCCCTTTCGCCCGACGGGCGTGTGTCGTTCGCTCTATCTCTCTCTTACTTTTTACAGTAATCGATCATTTTGGCTAGGACAACACTAGAGTATAGTACGCCGTCATTGACATAGGATTTCTCCTAGGGCTTAGGATCGACTGACTCGTGTGCAACGGCTGTTCACACGAAACCCTTCTCCACGTCAGTCCTCCAGGGCCTCGCTGGAGTATTTGCTACTACCACCAAGATCTGCACCGACGGCGGCTCCAGGCAGGCTCGCGCCCAGACCCTTCTGCGCACACCGCCGCGACCCTCCTACTCGTCAGGGCTTCGTGGCGGCA
>NW_012057496.1:0-306 GCF_000956235.1 Wasmannia auropunctata | reverse complement strand
TTTAAATGTTATCGATTTTGCTACGACATTACTCTTGACACCTTTTATTTTTTTTGTATCTTTTTTACCATCAACACGCAAGGCATACATCTTTGCTCTAAGCCCGACGAATTCAGTCATGATTGCCCCATTGTTTTCGTCTTTCATCAGGCCTGGAACCTTTTTATTAGCGAGCGGAATACCGTACAAATTATCAGCCGCGTAATCGCTCATATCAAATTTCCTAATGTCACGCTTCATGATTTCATAAACATCGTCGCATTCGATGTGGTAAATAAAACTATCAGTATCGGTGTACATTACTTA
>NW_012057495.1:0-612 GCF_000956235.1 Wasmannia auropunctata | reverse complement strand
CGAGCCGAAATTTTTCTAAGTCCCGCGCGGCGTGTTGCTTTCGCGCGGCGTGTTGCTTTCGCCGCGGATTACCTCCGGCGCCGAAAACTTCTCCCGCTATCGAGGCGAACCGGACGGACGGGGGTGCACGGGGGCACTAGGGTGGCCGAATAAACGTGACGGGCACGCGAATCGACGTAACATTAAGGGCTTTAGCGGGGAAGCGTAGATCGGCCAGGTTTACCTCCGGACCCGACCGAGCCGGAAAAATTTTCTAAGTCCCTCGCGGCGTGTTGCTTTCTCGCCGCGTGTTGCTTTCGCCGACGGGGCCGACAGGCGCTCCGCGGCCAAGTACCTCGCCTGACCCGTCGGGCTCGCGCTCGGTCAGGTTAGCGCTCGGTCAAGGTTAGCGCTCGTTCGGTCTCGCGCTCGGTGGTCAGGTTAGCGCTCGGTTAGGCTAGCGCGTACGTCGGGCCTACCGCCGGCGGGTCTGTCGCGCGCTCCGCGGCTAAGTCCCGCGCCGCGTGTTGCTTTCGCCGACGGGGCCGACAGGCGCTCAGCGGCCAAGTGCCTCGCCTGACACGTCGGGCTAGCGCTCGGTCAGGACTGAGTCGACAAGGCACACAGGGGATA
>NW_012057494.1:0-408 GCF_000956235.1 Wasmannia auropunctata | reverse complement strand
CGTACGACGCTCAACAAAAAAAGACAATTAAAGAAAAAGATTCATTCTTTCGAAAGCTGTAAACCCTGTTTATGTGCGATTTTTATTCCACGCCATGGAACTTGTCAAAGTTTGTAAAAAATTTTGAGATTCGTCGGTTCTCCCTTTCTATCCGTGTAATTCCATGAAAGATCAGTAGGATCGTTTTCTTAAGTATCAATTTAGAAAGTAGAGATTTCAAGCTGTAAAATGCTTTTTTGATCATCTCGATACGATCATTTTTGACGAAGTTACACTCTCTTGAATTTTGCCTATTTTTGGATGGTAGAGTAAGATGATCTTTTATTTTTGGCATATGTATTCTATAATTTTAAACTAGACAAGTCTTTAAATGAAGTGTAACTTCGTCAAAAATGATCGTATCGAGAA
>NW_012057493.1:0-389 GCF_000956235.1 Wasmannia auropunctata | reverse complement strand
GTCGACTCAGTTACGTCGATTCGCGTGCCCGCACGTCTGTTCGGCCACTCAAGTGCCCCCGTGCAGCACCATCGTCCGTTCGCCTCGATAGCGGAGAATTTTCGGCGCCGGAGGTAAACGCGGCAAAAGCAACACTCCGCGCGAAAGCAACACGCCGCGCGGGACTTAGAAAATTTTCGGGTCGGGTCCGGAGGTAAACCTGGCCGATCGACGCTTCGCATCCCGCTGGCGCCTTAATACTTACGTCGATTCGCGTGCCCGGACGTCTATTCGGCCACCCGAACTGCCCCGTGCACCCCGTCGTCCGTTCGCCTCGATAGCGGAGAATTATCGGCGCCGGAAGTAAACGCGGCGAAAGCAACACGCCGCGCGGGACTTAAAAAATTTTA
>NW_012057492.1:0-365 GCF_000956235.1 Wasmannia auropunctata | reverse complement strand
TAAAAATGTAAATCAAATGCCACCTGTATTGACAAAAATTGTGTTGAAAAATGTTATATTTTTATATACAAACGTAGAATTCCAAATGCATTTTCGATAAGTTATAAATACGAAATAATATGGATAAAATTTTATAATTACGTAGATAGGTTAGACATATAAAGACAAATATATATTATTGATAATTTTATATACACCACATTTGTAATTACATTTGTTTATTGATAGCATTGTGATGTATCCACAAGTTGCATATAGTGATATTTTTTTTGCTTGTAACAATACAGCAAAATTCAAATACTTGACCATTTGTATATTTTCTTAAATATCGGATTACTTTAATAAATTTTTTTTAGAAAATATAA
>NW_012057491.1:0-336 GCF_000956235.1 Wasmannia auropunctata | reverse complement strand
TGATAAACGAATAAGGTATATTCATCTGGACAGAATAATAGTAATGAACGCGCACTGAATATATTTTTGACGGGCCCTTCTTAATTTTCCCTTCAAATTTTCTTTTATAGCAGTCCCTTCGGTCAAAATTTCACAGTGTCTTTCTTCTGAAAATTATAATTTTTCGTTAATCATGTTATATTTCTGTTTCAGCTTCTCCCTGCCGCCTGTAATTGACATTGCGTTATATCGTCGATACTTCTCGCGATAGATTCGGTATGTGAAAAGATACGGGATACGGTCTGATTTTGGAGATCGTCGAAAAATGTTTATCGCACTTCTCGCTCCGTTTTTCGG
>NW_012057490.1:0-509 GCF_000956235.1 Wasmannia auropunctata | reverse complement strand
TCCAAAAATTTTCCGCTATCGAGGCGAACGGTCGACGGGGGTGCACGGGGGCACTCGGGTGGCCGAATAGACGTGTGGGCACGGAAATCGACGTAATATTAAGGGCGCCAGCGGGGAAGCGAAGCGTCGATCGGCCAGGTTACCTCCGGACCCGACCCGAAATTTCTAAGTCCCGCGCGGCGTGTTGCTTTCGCGTCGGCGTGTTGCTTTCGCCGCGTTACCTCCGGCGCCTAAAATTTTCCGCTATCGTGGCGAACGGACGACGGGGGTGCACGGGGGCACTCGGGTAGCCGAATAGACGTGCGGGCACGCGAATCGACGTAATATTAAGGACGCCAGCGGGGATGCGAAGCGTCGATCGGCCAGGTTTACCTCCGGACCTGACCCGAAAATTTTCTAAGTCTCGCGCGGCGTGTTGCTTTCGCGCGGCGTGTTGCTTTCGCCGCGTTTACCTCCGACGCCGAAAATTCTCCGCTATCGAACTGAGTCGACAAGGCACACAGGGGATA
>NW_012057489.1:0-312 GCF_000956235.1 Wasmannia auropunctata | reverse complement strand
TATCCCCTGTGTGCCTTGTCGACTCAGTTTAACATTTTTTGACAAAATTTTTTGGCCGAAAATGACTTTTTTTTTCAAATGCTCGCAATTTTTATAAAAATTTATATTTTAAAATATCCGTATGTACTTCTGTAGTACATATTATATAGTTTTTAAAAAATTTTGGTTTATTGCTCCAACTTCAATCGAATGCCAGATCCCCGCAACGTCGATTTGACAGTGGCTACAAAAACGATGTTTAATAAAATGGCTTCAGCGTCGTCATTTTATTAAAAAAATAATGAAAAATATTTTTACTTCTAAAGACATGTA
>NW_012057488.1:0-447 GCF_000956235.1 Wasmannia auropunctata | reverse complement strand
TATCCCCTGTGTGCCTTGTCGACTCAGTCAAAACAATGTGACACTTACCTACTAGGCGGCCGGTCCACGGGCCGGTCGTCGCACGAGCCCGGTTTGCCGTACGGCGCCATCGCCCGTCGTCGGGATCTCACCGCTACGACGGCACGGCGTCAAACGGTCGAACATGAGTTTCGCGAGTTCGATGTCGAGACTCGGAATCGTCTGTAGACGACTTAGGTACCTGGCGGGGTGTTGTACTCGGTAGAGCAGTTACCACGCTGCGATCTGTTGAGACTCAGCCCTCGGCTTGGGGATTCGTCTTGTCGGTTAGACGAGACCCCACGCGCGCGCGCCAGCCCCGTCGGCGAAAGCAACACGCGGCGAGGGACTTAGCCGCGCGACAGCCCCGTGGGGCGAAAGCAACACGCGGCGAGGGACTTAGCCGCGCGACAGCCCCGTGGGGCGAAA
>NW_012057487.1:0-671 GCF_000956235.1 Wasmannia auropunctata | reverse complement strand
ATGGGAGGGAGCGCGTCTCGCTCAGCTCGGCGAACGTCCAACGATCGCTCGTACGCTCCTCTCTCTATATCGTCGCGCGCACCACCAAAGTGTTAAGGCGGGTGCCGCGACGACGAGAGTGGGCGCAAGCAGTCTGTTGGTACTAAAACGACCCTCAGCCAGGCGTGGTCCGGGAATTGTATCCGTGGACCGCAATGTGCGTTCGAAATGTCGATGTTCATGTGTCCTGCAGTTCACAAGTTGACGCGCAATTAGCTGCGTTCTTCATCGTACCCACGAGCCAAGTGATCCACCGTTCAGGGTAATCGTTCATCTTGCGTGCTTTCGCAACGCTGTCAAACATGTTTCGGTATTTGCTTCACTCCTCTCTCTCGTGGCCATCTCTCGCCGGGGCTTCACCATCTCTCTCTCCTCGTCTTCCACTCGGCCACTCTCTCGGCGCGCGGGCAGCGCGCGAGGAGGCACGGAGAGTCGACGGGGGAGAGTGGGATCCTCCGGGATCAACGCCACTCGCGAGGGAATGGGGGCCCTTCGATCAGCCTGGCCGCGCGTCCGAGCACGCGCGGACCGCCGCCCCGTTTGCAGGGGGCTACGGCACAACGTGAGACGACATCGTCGCGCGAGCGGAGCGTCTCTCGTCTCCAACCGGCGCGCGATCGCGCGGGGGAATA
>NW_012057486.1:0-484 GCF_000956235.1 Wasmannia auropunctata | reverse complement strand
TCACACCAGGGCGGCTCCTCGGGCCGGAGATCGCGACTGCTCCGAGAGACCGAGTACCCGCGGAGTACAGTAGGAGAGACGTATCATCTCCGAGGCTGGAGCCCGCGCACGGCAGGCGCGGCTCCATTTTTGCACGCGCGCGCACCTCTCTCGAGGCGCACCTCTCACCGAGAGTACGGTGGGGCGGCCTACGCAGGGCGGCGGCGCGGAGCGGCGCGACGTGACTCTCGCGTCGAGGTCCCGTCGTCGCGCTCTTCTCTCCTCGGGCGAACGTATCTTATATATATATCTCCACTTGTACTTGGGGCGCTCTTGGTCTCCGGGCGGCGGCGGCGCGACACCTTCGTCGCGCGCGCGCCCGCACCAGATCTCGTTGACGCCTCGGTCAACAACCCTCATTCTTCTCCTCTCCCACTCGTTTGTGTCATTTCGGACGACGCCCAGGGAAGACTGGCTCCTCTCTCCTCCTCGGAGGCCAGCACGA
>NW_012057484.1:0-405 GCF_000956235.1 Wasmannia auropunctata | reverse complement strand
TATCCCCTGTGTGCCTTGTCGACTCAGTCGAGCGCTAACCTGACCGAGCGCTAGCCCGACGTGTCAGGCGAGGCACTTGGCCGCTGAGCGCCTGTCGGCCCCGTCGGCGAAAGCAACACGCGGCGCGGGACTTAGCCGCGGAGCGCGCGACAGACCCGCCGGCGGTAGGACCGACGTACGCGCTAGCCTAACCGAGCGCTAACCTGACCGAGCGCGAGACCGAACGAGCGCTAACCTGACCGAGCGCTAACCTGACCGAGCGCTAACCTGACCGAGCGCTAGCCCGACGTGTCAGGCGAGGCACTTGGCCGCTGAGCGCCTGTCGGCCCCGTCGGCGAAAGCAACACGCGGCGCGGGACTTAGCCGCGGAGCGCACGACTGAGTCGACAAGGCACACAGGGGATA
>NW_012057482.1:0-447 GCF_000956235.1 Wasmannia auropunctata | reverse complement strand
TCTTAGAAAATTTTCGGGTCGGGGTCGGAGTTAAACCTGGCCGATCGACGCTTCCCCGCTAGCGCCCTTAATATTACGTCGATTCGCGTGCCCGCACGTCTGTTCGGCCACTCAAGTATCCCCTGTGTGCCTTGTCGACTCAGTTCGATAGCGGAGAATTTTTGGCGCCGGAGGTAAACGCGGCGAAAGAAACACGCCGCGCGAAAGCAACACGCCGCGCGTGACTTAGAAAATTTTTGGCTTTGTCGAGTCCGTAGGTAAACCTGGCCGATCGACGCTTCCCCGATAGCGTCCTTAATATTACGTCGATTCGCGTGCCCGCACGTCTATTCGGCCAACCGAGTGCCCCGTGC
Organism: Wasmannia auropunctata; assembly: GCF_000956235.1. Classification (NCBI taxonomy): domain Eukaryota; kingdom Metazoa; phylum Arthropoda; class Insecta; order Hymenoptera; family Formicidae; genus Wasmannia; species Wasmannia auropunctata. The sequence goes on along the minus strand of NW_012057482.1, from coordinate 94 downwards.
ACCCCGTCGTCCGTTCGCCTCGTTAGCGGAAAATTTCCGGCGCCGGAGGTAAACGCGGCGAAAGCAACACGCCGCGCGAAAGCAACACGCCGCG
>NW_012057481.1:0-355 GCF_000956235.1 Wasmannia auropunctata | reverse complement strand
TTTTGAATGGTGGAAACGCCGCGAACGCAAGGATACGACGTTTCCGAGCTTCAAACGGCGAGAATCGACGTTTCGAGCGTGGGAACGTCGCGGGCGCTCGGATTCGGCGGTTCCGTCGACTTCGCACGTCGAGATTACGACGTTTGTAATGGTGGAAACGACCGCGAACGCAAGGATGCGACGTTTCCGAGCTTCAAACGGCGAGAATCGACGTTTGAGCGGTGGGAACGTCGCGGGCGCTCGGATCCGGCGGTTCCGCGCTTCGCACGTCGAGATTCGACGTTTGAATGGTGGAAACGCCGCGAACGCAAGGATACGACGTTTCCGAGCTTCAAACGGCGAGAATCGACGTTTG
>NW_012057480.1:0-585 GCF_000956235.1 Wasmannia auropunctata | reverse complement strand
AATCGCGGCGAAAGCAACACGCCGCGCGAAAGCAACACGCCGCGCGGGACTTAGAAAAATTTCGGCTCGGTCGGATCCGGAGGTAAACCTGGCCGATCTACGCTTCCCCGCTAAAGCCCTTAATGTTACGTCGATTCGCGTGCCCGCACGTTTATTCGGCCACCCTAGTGCCCCCGTGCACCCCGTCGTCCCGTTCGCCCTCGATAGCGTAGAATTTCGGCGCTGAGGTAATCGCGGCGAAAGCAACACGCCGCGCGAAAGCAACACGCCGCGCGGGACTTAGAAAAATTTCGGCTCGGTCGGATCCGGAGGTAAACCTGGCCGATCTACGCTTCCCCGCTAAAGCCCTTAATAGTTAACGTCGATTCGCGTGCCCGCTACGTTTATTACGGTCCACCCTAGTGCCCCGTGCAACCCCGGTCGTCCGTTCGCCGGTCGAGTAGCGGAGAATTTTCGGCGCCGGAGGTAATCGCGGCGAAAGCAACACGCCGCGCGAAAGCAACACGCCGCGCGGGACTTAGAAAAATTTCGGCTCGGTCGGGTCCGGAGGTAAACCTGGCCGATCTACGCTTCCCCGCTAAAGCA
>NW_012057479.1:0-416 GCF_000956235.1 Wasmannia auropunctata | reverse complement strand
TCGTTTGAGCGGTGGGAACGTCGCGGGCGCTCGGATCCGGCGGTTCCGCGCTTCGCACGTCCGAAGACTTCGACGTTTGAACTGGTGGAAACGCCGCGAACGCAAGGACTACGAACGTTCGAGCTCAAACGCGAGATCGACGTTTGAGCGGTGGGAACGTCGCGGGCGCTCGGATCCGGCGGTTCCGCGCTTCGCACGACGAGATTCGACGTTTGAATGGTGGAAACGCCGCGAACGCAAGTATACGACGTTTCCGAGCTTCAAACGGCGAGAACTCGTACGTTGAGACGGTGGGAAAGTCGCGGGCGCTCGGTATCCGGACGGTTCCGCGCTTCGCACGTCGAGATTCGACGTTGGAATGGTAGAAACGCCGCGAACGCAAGGATACGACGTTTCCGAGCTTCAAACGGCGAGAA
>NW_012057478.1:0-363 GCF_000956235.1 Wasmannia auropunctata | reverse complement strand
GTGTGCCTTGTCGACTCACGTGTTTGAAGCTCGGAAACGTCGTANCCTTGACGTTTCGCGGCGTTTCACCATTCAAACGTCGAATCTCGACGTGCGAAGCGCGGAACCGCCGGATTCCGAGCGCCCGCGACGTTTCCCACCGCTCTAAACGTCGATTCTCGCCGTTTTGAAGCTCGGAAACGTCGTATCCTTGACGTTTCGCGGCGTTTTCCACTATTCAAACGTCGAATCTCGACGTGCGAAGCGCGGAACCGCCGGATCCGAGCGCCCGCGACGTTCCCACCGCTCAAACGTCGATTCTCGCCGTTTGAAGCTCGGAAACGTCGTATCCTTGCGTTCGCGGCGTTTCCACCATTCAAACGT
>NW_012057477.1:0-411 GCF_000956235.1 Wasmannia auropunctata | reverse complement strand
GCCGTTTGAAGCGAGGAAACGTCGTATCCTTGCGTTCGCGGCGTTTCTACCATTCAAACGTCGAATCTCGACGTCGCGTAACGCGCGGAACCGCCCGGATCCGAGCGCCGCGACGTTCCCACCGCTCAAACGTCGATTCTCGCCGTTTGAAGCGAGGAAACGTCGTATCCTTTGCGTTCGCGGCGTTTCTACCATTCAAACGTCGAATCTCGACGTGCGAAGCGCGGACCGCCCGGATCCGAGCGTCCGCGACGTTCCCACGCCCAAACGTCGATTCTCGCCGTTTGAAGCTAGGAAACGTCGTATCCTTGCGTTCGCGGCGTTTCTACCATTCAAACGTCGAATCTCGACGTGCGAAGCGCGGAACCGCCGGATCCGAGCGCCCGCGACGTTCCCACCACTCAAACGTCA
>NW_012057476.1:0-417 GCF_000956235.1 Wasmannia auropunctata | reverse complement strand
CCGCGAACGCAAGGATACGACGTTTCCGAGCTTCAAACGGCGAGAATCGACGTTTGAGCGGTGGGAACGTCGCGGGCGCTCGGATCCGGCGGTTCCGCGCTTCGCACGTCGACGATTTCGACGTTTGAATGGTGGAAACGCCGCGAACGCAAGGATACGACGTTTCCGAGCTTCAAACGGCGAGAATCGACGTTTGAGCGGTGGGAACGTCGCGGGCGCTCGGATCCGGCGGTTCCGCGCTTCGCACGTCGAGATTCGACGTTTGAATGGTGGAAACGCCGCGAACGCAAGGATACGACGTTTCCGAGCTTCAAACGGCGAGAATCGACGTTTGAGCGGTGGGAACGTCGCGGGCGCTCGGATCCGGCGGTTCCGCGCTTCGCACGTCGAGATTCGACGTTTGAATGGTTGAAACGA
>NW_012057475.1:0-360 GCF_000956235.1 Wasmannia auropunctata | reverse complement strand
TATCCCCTGTGTGCCTTGTCGACTCAGTTGGAAACGCCGCGAACGCAAGGATACGACGTTTCCTCGCTTCAAACGGCGAGAATCGACGTTTGAGCGGTGGGAACGTCGCGTGCGCTCGGATCCGGCGGTTCCGCGCTTCGCACGTCGAGATTCGACGTTTGAATGGTGGAAACGCCGCGAACGCAAGGATACGACGTTTCCTCGCTTCAAACGGCGAGAATCGACGTTTGAGCGGTGGGAACGTCGCGGGCGCTCGGATCCGGCGGTTCTGTTACGTCACGGAATACTCGTTACGCAATGCCGGAGAGGGTGATCACGGGCACCAAGTTTATTTATCCGACTGTAACTTACCGTAAGTCT
>NW_012057474.1:0-313 GCF_000956235.1 Wasmannia auropunctata | reverse complement strand
CCGCAAATCCGTGCCGCTTCGCGCTTTTAAAGGGGCGAAACACCCCTTAGAAAAAAATCGATTTTTTTATTTCAATGCAAATATCGTCAAAACTAAGAGAGATAGAAAAAAATGTTCCAAATAAAAGTTGAATGGCTTTAAGAGTACTTTATGATTATAATTAAAAATAATTTTTTTATTGCTTAATTTTTTGTGTATCCCCCCCAACAAACATTTTTTTTAATTTTTTTGAATATTTTTTTTACCAAATTAAAGGTTATTTTAATACGAATTCAACCATGTGTGACAAAGTTGTTTTCCGAAGTATCATTTT
>NW_012057473.1:0-346 GCF_000956235.1 Wasmannia auropunctata | reverse complement strand
GTAAAAGTCGTAACAAGGTTTCCGTAGGTGAACCTGCGGAAGGGTCATTAACGTTCCGGAGGTCCTGCTCTTTGCGCCCTTCTCGTGAGCGCGCGCTGAGTCGGCGACTGTAAGGACACACAGAGAGAAGAGAAGAGAGAGAGATCAGTGGAATTGACGGACGATATTGGAGAGCGCGCGTGTCAACGACGCGCACGCAATCCGAGCTAGCCGAGAGCGCGCCTATCTCTATGTTCTCGCGCGCGCTTGTGCCGTGTCACGATGCCGAAGCAAGGACGAGGTAATCTCGTTCGGCGCCGCGTTCCGCTCGCGCGAGTCACGCACTCCGTGAGCCGCGACACGCGCA
>NW_012057472.1:0-423 GCF_000956235.1 Wasmannia auropunctata | reverse complement strand
TTGTCGACTCAGTCCGTCGTCCGTTGCCTCGATAGCGGAGAATTTTCGGCGCCGGAGGTAATCGCGGCGAAAGCAACACGCCGCGCGAAAGCAACACGCCGCGCGGGACTTGAAAAATTTCGGCTCGGTCGGATCCGGAGGTAAACCTGGCCGATCTACGCTTCCCCGCTAAAGCCCTTAANGTTACGTCGATTCGCGTGCCCCGTCTACCCGTTTAGTTCGGCCGACCCTTAGTGCCCCGTGCACCCCGTCGTCCGTTCGCCTCGATAGCGGAGAATTTTCGGCGCCGGAGGTAATCGCGGCGAAAGCAACACGCCGCGCGAAAGCAACACGCCGCGCGGGACTTAGAAAAATTTCGGCTCGGTCGGGTCCGGAGGTAAACCTGGCCGATCTACGCTTCCCCGCTAAAGCCCTTAATGTTAA
>NW_012057471.1:0-342 GCF_000956235.1 Wasmannia auropunctata | reverse complement strand
TATACGAAGTTATTACGTTCTCGCCGTTTGAAGCTCGGAAACGTCGTATCCTTGCGTTCGCGGACGTTTCACCATTCAAACGTCGAATCTCGACGTGCGAAGTCGCGGAACCGCCGGATCCCGAGCGCCCGCGACGTTCCCACCGCTCAAACGTCGATTCTCGCCGTTTGAAGCTCGGAAACGTCGTATCCTTGCGTTCGCGGCGTTTCCACCATTCAAACGTCGAATCTCGACGTGCGAAGCGCGGAACCGCCGGATCCGAGCGCCCGCGACGTTCCCACCGCTCAAACGTCGATTCTCGCCGTTTGAAGCTCGGAAACGTCGTATCCTTGCGTTCGCGGC
>NW_012057470.1:0-531 GCF_000956235.1 Wasmannia auropunctata | reverse complement strand
TATCCCCTGTGTGCCTTGTCGACTCAGTTATCGACGCTTCCCCGCTAGCGCCCTTAATATTACGTCGATTCGCGTGCCCGCACGTCTATTCGGCCACGCGAGTGCCCCCGTGCACCCCCGTCGTCCGTTCGCCTCGATAGCGGAGAATTTTCGGCGCCGGAGGTAAACGCGGCAAAAGCAACACTCCGCGCGAAAGCAACACGCCGCGCGGGACTTAGAAAATTTTCGGGTCGGGTCCGGAGGTAAACCTGGCCGATCGACGCTTCGCTTCCCCGCTGGCGCCCTTAATATTACGTCGATTTCCGTGCCCGAACGTCTATTCGGCCACCCGAGTGCCCCCGTGCACCCCCGTCGTCCGTTCGCCACGATAGCGGAGAAATTTTCGGCGCCGGAGGTAAACGCGGCGTAAAGCAACACTCCGCGACGAAAGCAACACGCCGCGCGGGACTTAGAAAATTTTCGGGTCGGGTCCGGAGGTAAACCTGGCCGATAGACGCTTCGCTTCCCCGCGTGGCGCCCTCAATATTACGT
>NW_012057469.1:0-515 GCF_000956235.1 Wasmannia auropunctata | reverse complement strand
TGCGGGGCTGTCGCGCGGCTAAGTCCCTCGCCGCGTGTTGCTTTCGCCCCACGGGGCTGTCGCGCTGCTAAGTCCCTCGCCGCGTGTTGCTTTCGCCCCACGGGGCTGTCGCGCGGCTAAGTCCCTCGCCGCGTGTTGCTTTCGCCCCACGGGGCTGTCGCGCGGCTAAGTCCCTCGCCGCGTGTTGCTTTCGCCGACGGGGCTGGCGCGCGCGCGTGGGGTCTCGTCTAACCGACAAGACGAATCCCCAAGCCGAGGGCTGAGTCTCAACAGATCGCAGCGTGGTAACTGCTCTACCGAGTACAACACCCCGCCAGGTACCTAAGTCGTCTACAGACGATTCCGAGTCTCGACATCGAACTCGCGAAACTCATGTTCGACCGTTTGACGCCGTGCCGTCGTAGCGGTGAGATCCCGACGACGGGCGATGGCGCCGTACGGCAAACCGGGCTCGTGCGACGACCGGCCCGTGGACCGGCCACCTAGTAGGTAAGTGTCACATTGTTTTGAGCCTA
>NW_012057468.1:0-430 GCF_000956235.1 Wasmannia auropunctata | reverse complement strand
TATCCCCTGTGTGCCTTGTCGACTCAGTTTAGGCTAGCGCGTACGTCGGGCCTACCGCCGCGGGTCTGTCGCGCGCTCCGCGGCTAAGTCCCGCGCCGCGTGTTGCTTTCGCCGACGGGGCCGACAGGCGCTCAACGGCCAAGTGCCTCGCCTGACACGTCGGGCTAGCGCTCGGTCAGGTTAGCGCTCGGTCAGGTTTAGCGCTCGTTCGGTCTCGCGCTCGGTCAGGTTAGCGCTCGGTCAGGCTAGCGCGTACGTCGGGCCTACCGCCGGCGGGGCTGACGAGCGGTCGGCGGCCAAGTTCCACGCCGCGTCGTTGCTTTCGCCGACGGGGCTGGGCGCGCGGCTAAGTCCCTCGCCGCGTGTTGCTTTCGCTTCACGGGGCTGGGCGCGCGGCTAATTCCCTCGCCGCGTGTTGCTTTCGCTTCAA
>NW_012057467.1:0-467 GCF_000956235.1 Wasmannia auropunctata | reverse complement strand
CGCGCGGCGTGTTGCTTTCGCCGCGATTACCTCCGGCGCCGAAAAATTCTTCGCTATCGGGGCGAACGGACGACGGGGGTGCACGGGGGTGGTAGGGTGGCCGAATAAACGTCGCGGGCCCACGCGAATCCGGCGTAACAATAAGGGGCTAGCGGGAAAGCGTCGATCGGCCAGGTTTACCTCCGACCCGACCGAGTCCGAAAATTTTCTAAGTCCCGCGCGGCGTGTTGCTTTCGCGCGGCGTGTTGCTTTCGCCGCGATACCTCCGGCGCGAAAAATTCTTCGCTATCGGGGCGAACGGACGACGGGGTGCACGGGGTGGTAGGGTGGCCGAATAAACGTGCGGGCGCGCGAATCGACGTAACATTAAGGGCCGCTACGCGGGGAAGCGTCGTAACGGCCAGGTTTACCTCCGGACCGACCGAAGCCGAAAATTTTCTAAAGTCCCACGCGGCGTGTTGCTTTCG
>NW_012057466.1:0-491 GCF_000956235.1 Wasmannia auropunctata | reverse complement strand
GTGTGCCTTGTCGACTCAGTCACCTCTCTCGAGGCGCACCTCTCACCGAGAGTACGGTGGGGCGGCCTACGCAGGGCGGCGGCGCGGAGCGGCGCGACGTGACTCTCGCGTCGAGGTCCCGTCGTCGCGCTCTTCTCTCCTCGGGCGAACGTATCTTATATATATATATCTCCACTTGTACTTGGGGCGCTCTTGGTCTCCGGGCGGCGGCGGCGCGACACCTTCGTCGCGCGCGCGCCCGCGCCAGATCTCGTTGACGCCTCGGTCAACAACCCTCATTCTTCTCCTCTCCCACACGTTTGTGTCATTTCGGACGACGCCCAGGGAAGACTGGCTCCTCTCTCCTCCTCGGAGGCCAGCACGGCCCCGAAAGATGGGAGGGAGCGCGTCTCGCTCAGCTCGGCGAACGTCCAACGATCGCTCGTACGCTCCTCTCTCTATATCGTCGCGCGCACCACCAAAGTGTTAAGGCGGGTGCGCGACGACGAGAA
>NW_012057465.1:0-561 GCF_000956235.1 Wasmannia auropunctata | reverse complement strand
TGTGTGCCTTGTCGACTCAGTTCTCGTGGCCATCTCTCNCCGGGGCTTCACCATCTCTCTCTCCTCGTCTTCCACTCGGCCACTCTCTCGGCGCGCGGGCAGCGCGCGAGGAGGCACGGAGAGTCGACGGGGGAGAGTGGGATCCTCCGGGATCAACGCCACTCGCGAGGGAATGGGGGCCCTTCGATCAGCCTGGCCGCGCGTCCGAGCACGCGCGGACCGCCGCCCCGTTTGCAGGGGGCTACGGCACAACGTGAGACGACATCGTCGCGCGAGCGGAGCGTCTCTCGTCTCCAACCGGCGCGCGATCGCGCGGGGGAATGAGACGAGAGCCGGGGCGGAAATCTTTGAAAAACCATCGGGCGACGAAGACGAGAGAAACACCCGCCACCGATGCGATAAATCACAAGTCGGCGGGGGGTTTCGTCTCACGGTGTCTCCGGGCCCTACCAGCGCGCGAGTCGAACTCTCGGCGAGTCGCCGCGGCGTTGTAGGTTACCACCGGTTACGCGCCGGCCGACGTCCGCCGAAATCCGAAAGGGCACAGGCACGGTGCTTGAA
>NW_012057464.1:0-383 GCF_000956235.1 Wasmannia auropunctata | reverse complement strand
GTCGCTTGCCGAAGCGTGCCGTCCAATATAATATTATATACAAACACAGCATTGTCCACGAGTCGGTGTCGAGAGACCGAATGGCTCTTATGTGGCGCGCACATAGTGTTGGTCCCGCGATCTTCCCTCGTTCTCAGACGAACGTGATCGGATGAATCGTGGCGCTTACTGAACATCAACTCCACGTATACGAGTGCGACGGAAGTGCGAGATCCCTGGCGGATTTCTCTTCCCGCTTTACTTGTACGCCTTAGCGAAATTTTTCTACGTACTTTGAGTACGCACGTTCCTCGACGTCTGAGTATCGCATCGTCGATCTAGCGTCAGGGCTGAGCGGCTACGCGCCGCTATCATAGGGAGAATGAGAACAAAAATATACATGA
>NW_012057463.1:0-496 GCF_000956235.1 Wasmannia auropunctata | reverse complement strand
TGTCGATTCGCGCGCCCGCACGTTTATTCGGCCACCCTACCACCCCGTGCACCCCGTCGTCCGTTCGCCCCGATAGCGTAAGAATTTTCGGCGCCGGAGGTAATCGCGGCGAAAGCAACACGCCGCGCGAAAGCAACAACGCCGCGCGGGACTTAGAAAATTTTCGGCTCGGTCGGGTCCGGAGGTAAACCTGGCCGATCGACGCTTCCCCGCTAGCCCCTTAATATTACGTCGATTCGCGTAGCCCGCACGTTTATTCGGGCCACCCTACCACCCCCGGTGCACCCCCGTCGTCCGTTCGCCCCGATAGCGAAGAATTTTTCGGCGCCGGAGGTAATCGCGGCGAAAGCAACACGCCGCGCGAAAGCAACACGCCGCGCGGGACTTAGAAAATTTTTCGGCTCGGTCGGGTCCGGAGGTAAACCTGGCCGATCGACGCTTTCCCCGCTAACGTAATAACTTCGTATAGCATACAACTGAGTCGACAAGGCACACA
>NW_012057462.1:0-358 GCF_000956235.1 Wasmannia auropunctata | reverse complement strand
TGTGTGCCTTGTCGACTCAGTGGAACCGCCGGATCCCGAGCGCCCGCGACGTTCCCACCGCTCAAACGTCGATTCTCGCCGTTTGAAGCTCGGAAACGTCGTATCCTTGCGTTCGCGGCGTTTCTACCATTCAAACGTCGAATCTCGACGTGCGAAGCGCGGAACCGCCGGATCCGAGCGCCCGCGACGTTCCCACCGCTCAAACGTCGATTCTCGCCGTTTCGAAAGCCTCGGAAACGTCGTATCCTTGCGTTCGCGGCGTTTCTACCATTCAAACACGTCCGAATCTCGACGTGCGAAGCGCGGAACCGCCGGATCCGAGCGCCCGCGACGTTCCCTCCGCTCAAACGTCGATTCT
>NW_012057461.1:0-566 GCF_000956235.1 Wasmannia auropunctata | reverse complement strand
CCGGTCTACGGCCCGGGTGCGGTGACTGACGCGCCGCCGGTAAAACGGCGCGCGTCAAACCCCCGGTCGCCCGGCCGGCTGCCCGGCGGTACACGCAAGGTATCAGGCCGCAGCTCTCTCGTCGCGCCGCGAGTCTCTCCGCTCTCTCGGGAGCGCGAGGGACTCCGCGTGTCGCGCGCCAGAGTGTGCGTCGAGGCCGTCGCAAGCGCGCGCCACGGTACACGGACGTTAACGGACCTAGCGCCGTCGCCGTGCCTGGCCCGCTGTTGGTCGTGCGGTAAGAGAGAATATCTTAACCTTCGACAGGCCTGCAAAACGTTCGCCGCGCGCGCGCCTCTTCGCGGGGGTCGCGCGTGGCGACGGATACCGGTCGGCGACGCTACTGCTTTGGGTACTCTTAGGACCCGTCTTGAAACACGGACCAAGGAGTCTAACATGTACGCGAGTCATTGGGACTCAGCGGATACCTAAAGGCGCAATGAAAGTGAAGGTCGGCCCTGGTTGTCGACCGAGGGAGGATGGGCCGCGTCGCGAAGCGGCTCCGCACTCCCGGAGCGTCTCGTTCT
>NW_012057460.1:0-459 GCF_000956235.1 Wasmannia auropunctata | reverse complement strand
TGGGCGCTAGCGGGGAAGTGTCGATCGGCCAGGTTTACCTCCGGACCCGACCCGAAAATTTTCTAAGTCTCGCGCGGCGTGTTGCTTTCGCGCGGCGTGTTGCTTTCGCCGCGTTTACCTCCGGCGCCAAAAATTCTCCGCTATCGAGGCGTACGGACGACGGGGGTGCACGGGGGCACTCGGGTGGCCGAATAGACGTGCGGGCACGCGAATCGACGTAATATTAAGGACGCTATCGGGAAGCGTCGATCGGCCAGGTTACCTCCGGACCCGACACGACGCCAAAAATTTTCTAAGTCACGCGCGGCGTGTTGCTTTCGCGCGGCGTGTTTCTTTCGCCGCTTTTACCTCCGGCGCCAAAAAATTCTCCGCTATCGAGGCGAACGGACACGGGGGTGCACGGGGGCACTTGGGTGGCCAAATAGACCGTGCCGGGCACGCGAATTCGACGTAATATTA
>NW_012057459.1:0-341 GCF_000956235.1 Wasmannia auropunctata | reverse complement strand
TATCCCCTGTGTGCCTTGTCGACTCAGTAACCTGACCGAGCGCGAGACCGAACGAGCGCTAACCTGACCGAGCGCTAACCTGACCGAGCGCTAACCTGACCGAGCGCTAGCCCGACGTGTCAGGCGAGGCACTTGGCCGCTGAGCGCCTGTCGGCCCCGTCGGCGAAAGCAACACGCGGCGCGGGACTTAGCCGCGGAGCGCGCGACAGACCCGCCGGCGGTAGGCCCGACGTACCGCGCTAGCCTAACCGACGCGCTAACCTACGACACCGAGCGCGAGACCGAACGAGCGCTAACCTGACCGAGCGCTAACCTGACCGAGCGCTAACCTGACCGAGCGA
>NW_012057458.1:0-419 GCF_000956235.1 Wasmannia auropunctata | reverse complement strand
AGAATCGACGTTTGAGCGGTGGGAACGTCGCGGGCGCTCGGATCCGGCGGTTCCGCGCTTCCGCACCGTCGAGATTCGTACGTTTGAATCGGTGGAAACGCCGACGAACGCAAAGGATACGACGTTCCGAGCTACAAACGCGAGATTCGACGTTTGAGCGGTGGGAACGTCGCGGGCGCTCGGATCCGACGGTTCCGCGCTTGGCACGTCGAGATTCGACGTTTGAATGGTGGAAACGCCGCGAACGCAAGGATACGACGTATTCCGAGTCTTCAAACGGTCGAGAATCGACGTTTGAGCGGTGGGAACGTCGCGGGCGACTCGGATCCGGCGGTTCCGCGCTTCGCACGTACGTAGATTCGACGTTTGAATGGTAGGAAACGCCGCGAACGGCAAGGGATACGACGTTTCCGAGCTTA
>NW_012057457.1:0-369 GCF_000956235.1 Wasmannia auropunctata | reverse complement strand
TATCCCCTGTGTGCCTTGTCGACTCAGTTTTGAAGCGAGGAAACGTAGTATCCTTGCGTTCGCGGCGTTTCCACCATTCAAACGTCGAATCTCGACGTGCGAAGCGCGGAACCGCCGGATCCGAGCGCCCGCGACCGTTCCACGCTCAACGTCGATTCTCGTCGTTTGAAGCGAGGAAACGTCGTATCCTGCGTTCGCGGCGTTCCACCATTACAAACGTCGAATCTCGACGGGCGAAGCGCGGAACCGCCGGATCCGAGCGCCCGCGACGTTCCCACCGCTCAAACGTCGATTCTCGCCGTTTGAAGCTCGGAAACGTCGTATCCTTGCGTTCGCGGCGTTTCCACCATTCAAACGTCGAATCTCGAC
>NW_012057456.1:0-491 GCF_000956235.1 Wasmannia auropunctata | reverse complement strand
TATCCCCTGTGTGCCTTGTCGACTCAGTAAACGCGGCGATATCCCCTGTGTGCCTTGTCGACTCATCACGCCGCGCGGGACTTAGAAAATTTTCGGGTCGGGTCCGGAGGTATCCCCTGTGTGCCTTGTCGACTCAGTTCCCCGCTGGCGCTCTTAATATTACGTCGATTTCCGTGCCCACACGTCTATTCGGCCACCCGAGTGCCCCCGTGCACCCCCGTCGACCGTTCGCCTCGATAGCGGAAAATTTTTGGCGCCGGAGGTAAACGCGGCGAAAGCAAACGCCGCGCGAAAGCAACACGCCGCGCGGGACTTAGAAAATTTTCGGGTCGGGTCCGGAGGCAAACCAGGCCGATCGACGCTTCCCCGCCAGCGCCCTTAATATTACGTCGATTCGCGTGCCCGCACTTATGTTCGGCCACTCAAGTGCCCCGTGCACCACCGTCGACCGTTCGCCTCGATAACTGAGTCGACAAGGCACACAGGGGATA
>NW_012057455.1:0-329 GCF_000956235.1 Wasmannia auropunctata | reverse complement strand
TCGATAGACTAATGTAGGTAAGGGAAGTCGGCAAATTGGATCCGTAACTTCGGAATAAGGATTGGCTCTGAGGAGCGGGGCGTGTCGGGCTTGGTCGGGAAGCGGGTCTGGCTGACGTGCCGGGCCTGGGCGAGGTGAACGCTCGGCGTTCTCGCGCCGAACACGGGATCCGAGCTCGGTCCCGTGCCTTGGCCTCCCGCGGATCTTCCTTGCTGCGAGGCTTCCGTGGCGGCGCGAGCCGTCGTGGTCGTCCTCTTCGGCCGCCATTCAACGCTCAGCTCAGAACTGGCACGGACTAGGGAATCCGACTGTCTAATTAAAACAAAGCA
>NW_012057454.1:0-367 GCF_000956235.1 Wasmannia auropunctata | reverse complement strand
TATCCCCTGTGTGCCTTGTCGACTCAGTCTCGCACGAAGGTCGCTTCTCGCTAGTTGTGAGATCGTTCGTTGGAAAATCGCAATCATGTGATCCCATCCTCAGATGACAATTAAACGGATCGTATCGGAGAAAAAACATATTACATCTGTCCAAGAACAACAGAGAATTCTCTATGATCACGTAATTAACGACACTTATAATCAAAATAACACCGAAAATGTACAGTACCTTGAGTCAATGTATAAAAACCGCGATGTCTGACGGAACGTTAGTCAGCTGAATGACAAGCACAAAATGGCGAGGAAAGATCGAGAGCACCTTCCTTCTCCGACAGGAGAGGGCGACTAAAGCGTTTAGAAGAGGATG
>NW_012057453.1:0-315 GCF_000956235.1 Wasmannia auropunctata | reverse complement strand
TCTTCAAACGGCGAGAATCGACGTTCGAGAGGTGGGAACGTCGCGGGCGCTCAGATCCGGCGGTTCCGCGCTTCGCACGTCGAGATTCGACGTTTGAATGGTAGAAACGCCGCGAACGCAAGGATACGACGTTTCCGAGCTTCAAACGGCGAGAATCGACGTTTGAGCGAGTGGGAACGTCGCGGGCGCTCGGATCCGGCGGTTCCGCGCTTCGCACGTCGAGATTCGACGTTTGAATGGTAGAAACGCCGCGAACGCAAGGATACGACGTTTCCGAGCTTCAAACGGCGAGAATCGACGTTTGAGCGGTGGGAA
>NW_012057452.1:0-517 GCF_000956235.1 Wasmannia auropunctata | reverse complement strand
AGTTCGGAAACGTCGTATCCTTGCGTTCGCGGCGTTTCCACCATTCAAACGTCGAATCTCGACGTGCGAAGCGCGGAACCGCCGGATCCGAGCGCCCGCGCCGTTCCCACCGCCTCAAACCCGTCGATTCTCGCCGTTTGAAGCTCGGTAAACGTACGTATCTTCGCGTCGCGGCGTTGTCACCATTCAAACGTCGAATCTCGACGTGCGAAGCGCGGAACCGCCGGATCCGAGCGCCCGCGACGTTCCCACCGCTCCAAACGTCGATTCTCGCCGTTTGAAGCTCGGAAACGTCGTATCCTTGCGTTCGCGGTCATTTCCACCATTCAAACGTCGAATCTCGACGTGCGAAGCGCGGAACCGCCGGATCCGAGCCGCCCGCGACGTTCCCACCGCTACAAACCGTCGATTCTCCGTCCGTTTGAAGCTACGGAACGTCGTATCCTTGCGTCGCGCGTTTCCACCATTCAAACGTCGAATCTCGACGTGCGAAGCGCGGAACCGCCGGATCCGAGCA
>NW_012057451.1:0-507 GCF_000956235.1 Wasmannia auropunctata | reverse complement strand
TATCCCCTGTGTGCCTTGTCGACTCAGTGCGACGTTCCCACCGCTCAAACGTCGATTCTCGCCGTTTGAAGCTCGGAAACGTCGTATCCTTCCCCTGTGTGCCTTGTCGACTCAGTAACGTCGAATCTCGACGTGCGAAGCGCCGAACCGCCGGATCCGAGCGCCCGCGACGTTCCCACCGCTCAAACGTCGATTCTCGCCGTTTGAAGCTCGGAAACGTCGTATCCTTGCGTTCGCGGCGTTTCTACCATTCAAACGTCGAATCTCGACGTGCGAAGCGCCGAACCGCCGGATCCGAGCGCCCGCGACGTTCCCACCGCTCAAACGTCGATTCTCGCCGTTTGAAGCTCGGAAACGTCGTATCCTTGCGTTCGCGGCGTTTCTACCATTCAAACGTCGAATCTCGACGTGCGAAGCGCCGAACCGCCGGATCCGAGCGCCCGCGACGTTCCCACCGCTCAAACGTCGATTCTCGCCGTTTGAAGCTACGTAATAACTTCGTATAGC
>NW_012057450.1:0-321 GCF_000956235.1 Wasmannia auropunctata | reverse complement strand
CCCACCGCTCAAACGTCGATTCTCGCCGTTTGAAGCTCGGAAACGTCGTATCCTTGCGTTCGCGGCGTTTCCACCATTCAAACGTCGAATCTCGACGTGCGAAGCGCGGAACCGCCGGATCCGAGCGCCCGCGACGTTTCCACCACTCAACCGTCGATTCTCGCCGTTTGAAGCTCGGAAACGTCGTATCCTTGCGTTCGCGGCGTTTCCACCATTCAAACGTCGAATCTCGACGTGCGAAGCGCGGAACCGCCGGATCCGAACGCCCGCGACGTTCCCACCGCTCAAACGTCGATTCTCGCCGTTTGAAGCTCGGAAACG
>NW_012057449.1:0-467 GCF_000956235.1 Wasmannia auropunctata | reverse complement strand
TACGAGTTTCCGAGCTTCAAACGGCGAGAATCGACGTTTGAGCAGTGGAACGGCGCGGCGCTCGGATCCGGCGGTTCGCCTTCGCACGTCGAGATTCGACGTTTGAATGGTGGAAACGCCGCGAACGCAAGGATACGACGTTTCCGAGCTTCAAACGGCGAGAATCGACGTTTGAGCGGTGGGAACGTCGCGGGCGCTCGGATCCGGCGGTTCCGCGCTTCGCACGTCGAGATTCGACGTTTGAATGGTGGAAACGCCGCGAACGCAAGGATACGACGTTTCCGAGCTTCAAACGGCGAGAATACGACGTTTGAGCGGTGGAACGTCGCTGGACGACTTCGGATCCGGCGGTTCCGCGACTTCGCACGTCGAGATTCGACGTTTGAATGGTGGAAACGCCGCGAACGCAAGGATACGACGTTTCCGAGCTTCAAACGGCAGAATCGACGTATCGTATAACTTCGTAT
>NW_012057448.1:0-426 GCF_000956235.1 Wasmannia auropunctata | reverse complement strand
TATCCCCTGTGTGCCTTGTCGACTCAGTAAACCGTTCAGGGGTAAACCTAAGAAACCCAAAAGATCGAACGGGGAGATTCATCGTCAGCGACGCTGGCTTCGCGTCGGTGGGCGATGTCCCGCGGGGCCTCGCGGCTCGCGCGCGGACACGCTGCCGTTGCGTCGATGTCCGGCGTTACGCCGTCGTGCACTTCTCCCCTAGTAGAACGTCGCGACCCGCTGGGTGTCGGTCTACGGCCCGGGTGCGGTGACTGACGCGCCGCCGGTAAAACGGCGCGCGTCAAACCCCCGGTCGCCCGGCCGGCTGCCCGGCGGTACACGCAAGGTATCAGGCCGCAGCTCTCTCGTCGCGCCGCGAGTCTCTCCGCTCTCTCGGGAGCGCGAGGGACTCCGCGTGCGCGCGCCAGAGTGTGCGTCGAGGCCGTA
>NW_012057447.1:0-430 GCF_000956235.1 Wasmannia auropunctata | reverse complement strand
CCGGATCCGAGCGCCCGCGACGTTCCCACCGCTCAAACGTCGATTCTCGCCGTTTGAAGCTCGGAAACCGTCGTATCCTTGCGTTCGCGGCGTTTNANTNTACGTCGAATCTCGACGTGCGAAGCGTCCGAACCGCCGGATCCGAGCGCCCGCTACGTTCCCACCGCTCAAACGTCGATTCTCGCCGTTTGAAGCTCGGAAACGTCGTATCCTTGCGTTCGCGGCGTTTCTACCATTCAAACGTCGAATCTCGACGTGCGAAGCGCCGAACCGCCGGATCAGAGCGCCCGCGACGGTTCCACCGGCTCAAACGTCGATTCTCGCCGTTTTAGAAGCTTCGGGAAACGTCGTATCCTTTGCGTTTCGCGGCGTTTCTACCATTCGAAACGTCGAATCTCGACGTGCGAAGCACTGAGTCGACAAGGCACAC
>NW_012057446.1:0-501 GCF_000956235.1 Wasmannia auropunctata | reverse complement strand
TGGCCGATCGACGCTTCCCCGCTAGCCCCCTTAATATTACGTCGATTCGCGTGCCCCGCACGTTTATTCGGCCACCCTACCACCCCCGTGCACCCCCGTCGTCCGTTCGCCCGATAGCGAGATTTCGNGCCCGAGTATCGCGCGAAGCACACGCGCGCGAAAGCAACACGCCGCGCGGGATTTAGAAAATTTTCGGCTCGGTCGGGTCCGGAGGTAAACCTGGCCGATCGACGCTTCCCCGCTAGCCCCCTTATTGTTACGCCGATTCGCGTGCCCGCACGTTTATTACGGACCTACCCTACACCCCGTGCACCCCCGTACGTCCGTTCGCCCCGATAAGGCGAAGAATTTTCGGGCGCCGGGAGGTAATCGCGGCGAAAGCAACACGCCGCGCGAAAGCAACACGCCGCGCGGGACTTAGAAAATTTTCGGCTCGGTCGGGTCCGGAGGTAAACCTGGCCGATCGACGCTTCCCCGCTAGCCCCCTTAATATTACGCCGA
>NW_012057445.1:0-475 GCF_000956235.1 Wasmannia auropunctata | reverse complement strand
TATCCCCTGTGTGCCTTGTCGACTCAGTCCTGCTAGACGTAGGAGGCCCGGTTATCACACGCCACCGGTAGTGCCTCAATTGCGTTTATACTGCAAGCTGCCCCGAAGACGGCGAGTCTGAGAGTATGCATGTATACTCGAATCTTGCCCTCTGAGGGATACATGCCCTTGCAATGAAGGTGGATCAGGTGTCCTGGCTTTACGAAGTCCAGTGCGCCGGGCTGGTCAATGTTGTTTGGAGCCATAACTCCTAGCGGCCGTCCTTGGCGGTTGCGTTGTCCTAATGCTCGAGGACGTCTGGGCAGTCGCGTTTGTGAAGGTGCCGGAAAGTCATAGGTTGGGTGAGGATGTTCCGACTCTCTCGGTGTCCTTGATTCCCTCTCGGGGTTTCTTTGGGCCCGGGGTCAGGGTCGAGCTCTCCGGATTACCTCCGCGCGGTTACCGGATCACTCACGATGTTTCAACACTTTGATTA
>NW_012057444.1:0-377 GCF_000956235.1 Wasmannia auropunctata | reverse complement strand
TATCCCCTGTGTGCCTTGTCGACTCAGTCGCCGGATCCGAGCGCCCGCGACCGTTCCCACCGCTCAAACGTCGATTCTCGCCGTTTGAAGCTCGGAAACGTCGTATCCTTGCGTTCGCGGCGTTTCCACCATTCAAACCGTCGAACTCTCGACGTCGTCGAAGCGCGGAACCGCCGGACGTCCGACGCGCCCGCCGACGTTCCCACCGCTCAAACGTCGATTCTCGCCGTTTGAAGCTCGGAAACGTCGTATCCTTGCGTTCGCGGCGTTTCCACCATTCAAACGTCGAATCTCGACGTGCGAAGCGCGGAACCGCCGGATCCGAGCGCCCGCGACGTTCCCACCGCTCAAACGTCGATTCTCGCCGTTTGAAGCTC
>NW_012057443.1:0-359 GCF_000956235.1 Wasmannia auropunctata | reverse complement strand
TATCCGGAGGTAAACCTGGCCGATCTACGCTTCCCCGCTAAAGCCCTTAATGTTACGTCGATTCGCGTGCCCGCACGTTTATTCGGCCACCCTAGTGCCCCCGTGCACCCCCGTCGTCCGTTCGCCTCGATAGCGGAGAATTATCGGCGCCCGGAGGTAACCTCGCGGCGAACGTCAACACGCCGCGCGAAAGACTAACACGACCGCGCGGACTTAGGAAAATTTACGGACTCGTCGGATCCGGAGGTAAACCTGGCCGATCTACGCTTCCCCGCTAAAGCCCTTAATGTTACGTCGATTCGCGTGCCCGCACGTTTATTCGGCCACCCTAGTGCCCCCGTGCACCCCCGTCGTCCGTT
>NW_012057442.1:0-377 GCF_000956235.1 Wasmannia auropunctata | reverse complement strand
TATCCCCTGTGTGCCTTGTCGACTCAGTCCGCGCGCCCAGCCCCGTCGGCGAAAGCAACACGCGGCGTGGAACTTGGCCGCCGACCGCTCGTCAGCCCCGCCGGCGGTAGGCCCGACGTACGCGCTAGCCTGACCGAGCGCTAACCTGACCGAGCGCGAGACCGAACGAGCGCTAACCTGACCGAGCGCTAACCTGACCGAGCGCTAGCCCGACGTGTCCAGGCGAGGCACTTGGCCGTTGAGCGCCTGTCGGCCCCGTCGGCGAAAGCAACACGCGGCGCGGGACTTAGCCGCGGAGCGCGCGACAGACCCGCCGGCGGTAGGCCCGACGTACGCGCTAGCCTAACCGAGCGCTAACCTGACCACCGAGCGCGAGA
>NW_012057441.1:0-480 GCF_000956235.1 Wasmannia auropunctata | reverse complement strand
CCTTGTCGACTCAGTCCACTTAGAGCTGCACTCTCAAGCAACTCGACTCTAAGGAGAGATCCTCCCGAGACGCGCACCAGTCGCTACGGACCTGGCACCCTCTGCGGGTAAGTGGCCCCATTCAAGATGAACTTGGACGCGACGCGGCACCTTCGGGATAAACGGACCCTCCCAAACACCACATTTTCCTGCGGCGGAACCGCGGGATTCGGCGCTGTGTTCTTTCCTGTTCGCTCGCCGCTACTAAGGAAATCCTAGTTAGTTTCTTTTCCTCCGCTTAATAATATGCTTAAATTCAGCGGGTGATCTCGCCTGCTCTGAGGTCGTCAAAGTTTTGTATGCGAAACGCTCTCCCTGTCTCTCTTCGCGCGCGCGCGCGCGCGCGCGCGTCAGCGTCCGACGCGACGCGAGACGAACTTCGGCTCGCTCGTGTGGACGAGCGGAGCGAATCGACTGAGTCGACAAGGCACACAGGGGATA
>NW_012057440.1:0-405 GCF_000956235.1 Wasmannia auropunctata | reverse complement strand
GTTGAATCTCGGAAACGTCGTATCCTTGCGTTCGCGGCGTTTCCACCATTCAAACGTCGAATCTCGACGTGCGAAGCGCGGAACCGCCGGATCCGAGCGCCCGCGACGTTCCCACCGCTCAAACGTCGATTCTCGCCGTTTGAAGCTCGGAAACGTCGTATCCTTGCGTTCGCGGCGTTTCCACCATTCAAACGTCGAATCTCGACGTGCGAAGCGCGGAACCGCCGGATCCGGACGCCCGCGACGTTCCCACCGCTCAAACGTCGATTCTCGCCGTTTGAAGCTCGGAAACGTCGTATCCTTGCGTTCGCGGCGTTTCCACCATTCAAACGTCGAATCTCGACGTGCGAAGCGCGGAACCGCCGGATCCGAGCGCCCGCGACGTTCCCACCGCTCAAACGTCGA
>NW_012057439.1:0-446 GCF_000956235.1 Wasmannia auropunctata | reverse complement strand
TATCCCCTGTGTGCCTTGTCGACTCAGTACCTGGCCGATCGACGCTTCGCTTCCCCGCTGGCGCCCTTAATATTACGTCGATTCGCGTGCCCGCTCGTCTATTCGACCACCCGAGTGCCCCCGTGCACACCCGTCGTCCGTTCGCCTCCATAGCGGAGAATTTTCGGCGCCGTAGGTAAACGCGGCGAAAGCAACACGCCGCGCGAAAGCAACACGCCGCGCGGGACTTAGAAAATTTTCGGCTCTGTCGGGTCCGGAGGTAAACCTGGCCGATCGACGCTTCGCTTCCCCGCTGGCGCCCTTAATATTACGTCGATTCGCGTGCCCGCTCGTCTATTCGGCCACCCGAGTGCCCCCGTGCACCCCCGTCGTCCGTTCGCCTCCATAGCGGAGAATTTTCGACTGAGTCGACAAGGCACACAGGGGATAGCAACACTCCGCGCGAA
>NW_012057438.1:0-328 GCF_000956235.1 Wasmannia auropunctata | reverse complement strand
GTCGACTCAGTGGGAACGTCGCGGGCGCTCGGATCCGGCGGTTCCGCGCTTCGCACGTCGAGATTCGACGTTTGAATGGTGGAAACGCCGCGAACGCAAGGATACGACGTTTCCCGAGCTTCAAACGGCGAGAATCGACGTTTGAGCGGTGGGAACGTCGCGGGCGCTCGGATCCGGCGGTTCCGCGCTTCGCACGTCGAGATTCGACGTTTGAATGGTGGAAACGCCGCGAACGCAAGGATACGACGTTTCCGAGCTTCAAACGGCGAGAATCGACGTTTGAGCGGTGGGAACGTCGCGGGCGCTCGACGTAATAACTTCGTATAGC
>NW_012057437.1:0-532 GCF_000956235.1 Wasmannia auropunctata | reverse complement strand
CGCCGCGAACGCAAGGATACGACGTTTCCGAGCTTCAAACGGCGAGAATCGACGTTTGAGCCGGTGGGAACCCGTCGCGGGCGCCTTCGGATCCGCGGTTCCGCGCTTCGTCACGTACGTAGATCGACGTTTGAATGGTGGAAAACGCCGCGAACGCAAGGATACGACGTTTCCGAGCTTCAAACGGCGAGAATCGACGTTTCAGCGGTGGGAACGTCGCGGGCGCTCGGATCCGGCGGTTCCGCGCTTCGCACGTCGAGATTCGACGTTTGAATGGTGGAAACGCCACGAACGCAAAGATACGACCGTTTCCGAGCTTCAAACGGTCGAGATCGACGTTTGAGCGGTGGGAACGTCGCGGGAGACTCGGATCCGGCGGTTCCGCGCTTCGCACGTCGAGATTCGACGTTTGAATGGTGGAAACGCCGCGAACGCAAGGATACGACCGTTTCCGAGCTTCAAACGGCGAGAATCGACGTTTGAGCGGTGGGAACGTCGCGGGCGCTCGGATCCGGCGGTTCCGCGCTTCGCA
>NW_012057436.1:0-404 GCF_000956235.1 Wasmannia auropunctata | reverse complement strand
TATCCCCTGTGTGCCTTGTCGACTCAGTTGCACCCCCGACGTCCGTTCGCCTCGATAGCGGAGAATTTTCGGCGCCGGAGGTAATCGCGGCGAAAGCAACACGCCGCGCGGGACTTAGAAAATTTTCGGCTCGGTCGGGTCCGGAGGTAAACCTGGCCGATCGACGCTTCCCCGCTAGCCCCCTTAATATTACGTCGATTCGCCGCGCCCGCACGTTTATTCGGCCACCCTACCACCCCGTGCCACCCCGTCGTCCGTTCGCCCGATAGCGAAGAATTTTCGGCGCCGGAGGTAATAGCGGCGAAGCCAACACCGCCGCGCGAAAGCAACACGCCGCGCGGGACTTAGAAAATTTTCGGCTCGGTCGGGTCCGGAGGTAAATCTGGCCGATCGACGATTCCCCA
>NW_012057435.1:0-433 GCF_000956235.1 Wasmannia auropunctata | reverse complement strand
CGAACGTTGTGGCGTGGTCGATCGAGTGAGAGAGAGCGGCGCGCGGATCGTCACCTGCCGTTCGACACGATTCCTCTCTCCAAATATATGCGGCTCTTATCCTCCTGTCTCTCGTGTGCAACGTCTCGTACGTGCGTTGCGCGAAGCGGCGCGCGTGTCGCGGCTCACGGAGTGCGTGACTCGCGCGAGCGGAACGCGGCGCCGAACGAGATTACCTCGTCCTTGCTTCGGCATCGTGACACGGCACAAGCGCGCGCGAGAACATAGAGATAGGCGCGCTCTCGGCTAGCTCGGATTGCGTGCGCGTCGTTGACACGCGCGCTCTCCAATATCGTCCGTCAATTCCACTGATCTCTCTATCTTCTCTTCTCTCTGTGTGTCCTTACAGTCGCCGACTCAGCGCGCGCTCACGAGAAGGGCGCAAAGAGCAGGA
>NW_012057434.1:0-529 GCF_000956235.1 Wasmannia auropunctata | reverse complement strand
TATCCCCTGTGTGCCTTGTCGACTCAGTTCAGAGCCAATCCTTATTCCGAAGTTACGGATCCAATTTGCCGACTTCCCTTACCTACATTAGTCTATCGACTAGAGGCTCTTTACCTTGGAGACCTGCTGCGGATATGGGTACGAACCGGCGCGACACCTCCACGTGGCCCTCTCCTGGATTTTCAAGGTCCGAGGGGAAGATCCGGACACCGCCGCAACTGCGGTGCTCTTCGCGTTCCAAACCCTATCTCCCTGCTAGAGGTTTCCAGGGAACTCGAACGCTTATACAGAAAAGAAAACTCTTCCCGGATCTCCCGACGGCGTCTCCAGGTCATTTTGGGTTACCCCGACGAACACTCTTACGAGGGCCCGAATTGTATGCGGTTCCGCTGCCGGGTTCCGGAATAGGAACCGGATTCCCTTTCGCCCGACGGGCGTGTGTCGTTCGCTCTATCTCTCTCTTACTTTTACAGTAATCGATCATTTTGGCTAGGACAACACTAGAGTATAGTACGCCGTCATTGACATA
>NW_012057433.1:0-400 GCF_000956235.1 Wasmannia auropunctata | reverse complement strand
TATCCCCTGTGTGCCTTGTCGACTCAGTTCCGAGCGCCCGCGACGTTCCCACCGCTCAAACGTCGATTCTCGCCGTTTGAAGCTCGGAAACGTCGTATCCTTGCGTTCGCGGCGTTTCCACCATTCAAACGTCGAATCCTCGACGTGCGAAGCGCGGAACCGCCGGATCCGAGCCGCCCGCGACCGTTCCCACCGCTACAAACGTCGATTCTCGTCCGTTTGAAGCTACGGAACGTCGTATCCTCCGTTCGCGGCGTTTCCACCATTCAAACGTCGAATCTCGACGTGCGAAGCGCGGAACCGCCGGATCCGAGCGCCCGCGACGTTCCCACCGCTCAAACGTCGATTCTCGCCGTTTGAAGCTCGGAAACGTCGTATCCTTGCGTTCGCGGCGTTTCCA
>NW_012057432.1:0-350 GCF_000956235.1 Wasmannia auropunctata | reverse complement strand
TATCCCCTGTGTGCCTTGTCGACTCAGTTCACGTTACTCGTGTCTCGTACGGCTTCTCGAACGTCTATGAAACACGGACCGTGATCGTTGCGATGCACGTCGGTCGTTCTTCTCGCTATTGAAGCGGAGAAGTCGTCGACTCTCGCACGGAGGGTGAGTTACATCGTTCGACGTATTCGGCGACTCGTTCGACGAAACGTCCGGTGTTCGCTCGCGCTTGCCGAAGCGTGCCGTCCAATATAATATTATATACAAACACAGCATTGCCACGAGTCGGTGTCGAGAGACCGAATGGCTCTTATGTGGCGCGCACATAGTGTTGACTGAGTCGACAAGGCACACAGGGGATA
>NW_012057431.1:0-357 GCF_000956235.1 Wasmannia auropunctata | reverse complement strand
TATCCCCTGTGTGCCTTGTCGACTCAGTTGAAGCGGAGAAGTCGTCGACTCTCGCACGGAGGGTGATTTACATCGTTAGACGTCTTCGGCGACGAAACGTCCGGTGTTCGCTCGCCGCGGCGGTACATCGCTTCCAGCGGCTAAGTCCCGCGCGCCTCGGTCTATCGACGACCGCGCCCATAAGCGGCCGTGCATAAGACCGTGCGTCGCCGACCGCTTGTCCGGTCGGTTGGGTACTATAAGAGGTGCGATGCGCTCGGCTAGCCGAGCGGTACGATGCGGTCGTGCGTACACGTTACTCGTGTCTCGTACGGCTTCTCGAACGTCTAACTGAGTCGACAAGGCACACAGGGGATA
>NW_012057430.1:0-612 GCF_000956235.1 Wasmannia auropunctata | reverse complement strand
CCGTGGCTTGCGTTTTGCCGATAACATAGGAAGAGCCGCTGCCGGAAAAGAAATCGTGATTTTCATCGGAAGCGGGGGAAAGAGCCGATAATATCGCCGGATTAACATCGCAGATCTCTGCCGGGAAAAGCGGCTCAAAGCCCAGATTCATCAAGGCTTTATTGGCATTATAATGCAGGAATTTCTTCACATCTTCCGTCAGCCCCACACTGTCATACAGGCTTTCCGTATATTTGCTCTCCAGCTCATAGAGATCCATCACCAGATTGACGGCAAATTCATGATATTCCCGCAGCTCAGCCTCAGTTTTTTGCGCCATCGCTTTTTGGAACTTATAGCCGATATAATAGCCGTGAATCGCCTCATCGCGGATAATCAGCCGTATTAAATCAGCCGTATTGGTTAATTTAGCGCGGCTCGACCAATACATGGGCAGATAAAAGCCGGAATAAACAAAAAGCTTTCCAAAAACACGCTGGCAATTTCTTTTTCGGCCCGTCCGCCCCGTCATAATAAGCGATAATCCGCTTCGCCTTTTTCTGCAGGCTCTCATTTTCACGGCTCCAGCGATAGGCGTCATCAACATCGGGCATCAGGCACAAAGTGGAAAAG
>NW_012057429.1:0-613 GCF_000956235.1 Wasmannia auropunctata | reverse complement strand
TCCGGACCCGACCCGAAAATTTTCTAAGTCTCGCGCGGCGTGTTGCTTTCGCGCGGCGTGTTGCTTTCGCCGCGTTTACCTCCGGCGCCGAAAATTCTCCGCTATCGAGGCGAACGGTCGACGGGGGTGCACGGGGGCACTTGAGTGGCCGAACAGACGTGCGGGCACGCGAATCGACGTAATATTAAAGGCGCTAGCGGGAAGCGTCCATCGGCCACGGTTTACCTCCGGACCCGACCGAAAATTTCTAGTCCCGCGCGGCGTGTTGCTTTCGCGCGGCGTTTGGTTTCGCCGCGTTTACCTCCGGCGCCAAAAATTTTCCGCTATCGTGGCGAACGGTCGACGGGGGTGCACGGGGGCACTCGGGTGGCCGAATAGACGTGCGGGCACGGAATCGACGTAATATTAAGGCGGCCGAGCGGGGAAGCGAAGCGTCGATCGGCCAGGTTTACCNCGGACCGACCCGAAAATTTTCAAGTCCGCGCGGCGCGTTGCTTTTGCGCGGCGTGTTGCTTTCGCCGCGTTTACCTCCGGCGCCGAAAATTCTCCGCTATCGAGGCGAACGGACGACGGGGTTGCACGGGGGGCACTCGGGTGGCCGGAATAGACGTGC
>NW_012057428.1:0-584 GCF_000956235.1 Wasmannia auropunctata | reverse complement strand
TATCCCCTGTGTGCCTTGTCGACTCAGTCAACACGCCGCGCGAATGCAACACGCCGCGCGAGACTTAGAAAACTTTCGGGTCGGGTCCCGGAGGTAAACCTGGCCGATCGACGCTTCGCATCCCCGCTGGCACCCTTAATATTACGTCGATTCGCGTGCCCGCACGTCTATTCGGCCACCCGAGTGCCCCCGTGCACCCCCGTCGTCCGTTCGCCTCGATAGCGGAAAATTTTCGGCGCCGGAGGTAAACGCGGCGAAAGCAAACGCCGCGCGAAAGCAACACGCCGCGCGGGACTTAGAAAATTATCGGGTCGGGTCCGGAGGTAAACCTGGCCGATCGACGCTTCGCTTCCCGCTGGCGCCCTTAATATTACGTCGATTCGCGTGCCCGCACGTCTGTTCGGCCACCCGAGTGCCCCCGTGCACCCCGTCGTCCGTTCGCCACGATAGCGGAGAATTTTCGGCGCCGGAGGTAAACGCGGCGAAAGCAACACTCCGCGCGAAAGCAACACGCCGCGCGGGACTTAGAAAATTTTCGGGTCGGGTCCGGAGGTAAACTGAGTCGACAAGGCACACAGGGGATA
>NW_012057427.1:0-379 GCF_000956235.1 Wasmannia auropunctata | reverse complement strand
ATTATACGAAGTTATACGATTCTCGCCGTTTGAAGCTCGGAAACGTCGTATCCTTTCGTTCGCGGCGTTTCCACCATTCAAACGTCGAATCTCCGACGTGCGAAGCGCGGAACCGCCGGATCCGTAGCGCCCGCGACGTTCCCACCGCTCAAAACGTCGATTCTTCGCCGTTTCGTAAGCTCGGAAACGTCGTATCCTTGCGTTCGCGGCGTTTCCACCATTCAAACGTCGAATCTCGACGTGCGAAGCGCGGAACCGCCAGATCCGAGCGCCCGCGACCGTTCCCACCGCTCAAACGTCGATTCTCGCCGTTTGAAGCTCGGAAACGTCGTATCCTTGCGTTCGCGGCGTTTCCACCATTCAAACGTCGAATCTCGAC
>NW_012057426.1:0-428 GCF_000956235.1 Wasmannia auropunctata | reverse complement strand
TATCCCCTGTGTGCCTTGTCGACTCAGTGAAACGCCGCGAACGCAAGGATACGACGTTTCCGAGCTTCAAACGGCGAGAATCGACGTTTGAGCGGTGGGAACGTCGCGGGCGCTCGGATCCGGCGGTTCCGCGCTTCGCACGTCGAGATTCGACGTCTGAATGGTGGAAACACCGACGAACGCAAGGATACGACGTTTCCGAGCTTCAAACGGCGAGAATCGACGATTGTAGCGGTGGGAGTCGTCGCGGGCGCTCGGATCCGGCGGTTCCGCGCTTCGCACGTCGACGATTCGACGTTTGAATCGGTAGGAAACACCGCGAACGCAAGGATACGTACGTTTCCGAGCTTCAAACGGCGAGAATCGACGTTTGAGCGGTGGAACGTCGCGGGCGCTCGGATCCGGCGGTTCCGCGCTTCGCACGTCGA
>NW_012057424.1:0-330 GCF_000956235.1 Wasmannia auropunctata | reverse complement strand
TATCCCCTGTGTGCCTTGTCGACTCAGTTTGTACGCCTTAGCGAAATTTTTCTACGTACTTTGAGTACGCACGTTCCTCGACGTCTGAGTATCGCATCGTCGATCTAGCGTCAGGGCTGAGCGGCTACGCGCCGCTATCATAGGGAGAATGAGAACAAAAATATACATGATCTTTTTTAACAAAACCCGACGTTGTGCGTATACTCCTCGGAGTGTACATGCACGTTCGGTGTATAACACATGGGTTTACGTATGTAACGAATGAAGAAGCAGAGTGTCGCCGACCGGCTCGCAAGACCGGCGGCAAGTACCGACACACGCACACGGCTC
>NW_012057423.1:0-327 GCF_000956235.1 Wasmannia auropunctata | reverse complement strand
TATCCCCTGTGTGCCTTGTCGACTCAGTTAGGGTGGCCGAATAAACGTGCGGGCACGCGAATCGACGTAACATTAAGGGCTTTAGCGGGGAAGCGTAGATCGGCCAGGTTTACCTCCGGACCCGACCGAGCCGAAAATTTTCTAAGTCCCTCGCGGCGTGTTGCTTTCTCGCCGCGTGTTGCTTTCGCCGACGGGGCCGACAGGCGCTCCGCGGCCAAGTACCTCGCCTGACCCGTCGGGCTCGCGCTCGGTCAGGTTAGCGCTCGGTCAGGTTAGCGCTCGGTCAGGTTAGCGCTCGTTCGGTCTCGCGCTCGGTGGTCAGGTTAA
>NW_012057421.1:0-511 GCF_000956235.1 Wasmannia auropunctata | reverse complement strand
TATCCCCTGTGTGCCTTGTCGACTCAGTGCGTTTCTACCATTCAAACGTCGAAATCTCGATCGTGCGAAGCGCGGAACCGCCGTATCCGAGCGCCCGACGACGTTCCACCGCTCAAACGTCGATTCTCGCCGTTTGAACCGTCTCGGAAACGTCCGTTATCCTTGCGTTCGCGGCGTTTCTACCATTCAAACGTCGAATCTCGACGTGCGAAGCGCGGAACCGCCGGATCCGAGCGCCCGCGACGTTCCACCGCTCAAACGTCGATTCTCGCCGTTTGAACGCTCGGAAACGTCGTATCCTTGCGTTCGCGGCGTTTCTACCATTCAAACGTCGAATCTCGACGTGCGAAGCGCGGAACCGCCGGATCCGAGCGCCCGCGACGTTACCACCGCTACAAACGTCGATTCTCGTCCGTTTAGAACGCGTACGGAACGTCGTATCCTGCGTCGCGGGTTTCCACCATTCAAACGTCGAATCTCGACGTGCGAAGCGCGGAACCGCCGGATCCGA
>NW_012057420.1:0-344 GCF_000956235.1 Wasmannia auropunctata | reverse complement strand
TCCCCTGTGTGCCTTGTCGACTCAGTCGAGAATCGACGTTTGAGCGGTGTGAACGGCGCGGGCGCTCGGATCCGGCTGTTCCGCGCTTCGCACGTCGAGATTCGACGTTTGAATGGTGGAAACGCCGCGAACGCAAGGATACGACGTTTCCGAGCTTCAAACGGCGAGAATCGACGTTTGAGCGGTGGGAACGGCGCGGGCGCTTGGATCCGGCGGTTCCGCGCTTCGCACGTCGAGATTCGACGTTTGAATGGTGGAAACGCCGCGAACGCAAGGATACGACGTTTCCGAGCTTCAAACGGCGAGAATCGACGTTTGAGCGGTGGGAACAGCGCGGGCGCTCG
>NW_012057419.1:0-376 GCF_000956235.1 Wasmannia auropunctata | reverse complement strand
CGCCCGCGACGTTCCCACCGCTCAAACGTCGATTCTCGCCGTTTGAAGCTCGGAAACGTCGTATCCTTGCGTTCGCGGCGTTTCCACCATTCAAACGTCGAATCTCGACGTGCGAAGCGCGGAACCGCCGGATCCGAGCGCCCGCGACGTTCCCACCGCTCAAACGTCGATTCTCGCCGTTTGAAGCCGGACTCGTCGTATCCTTGCGTTCGCGGCGTTTCCACCATTCAAACGTCGAATCTCGACGTGCGAAGCGCGGAACCGCCGGATCCGAGCGCCCGCGACGTTCCCACCGCTCAAACGTCGATTCTCGCCGTTTGAAGCTCGGAAACGTCGTATCCTTGCGTTCGCGGCGTTTCCACCATTCAAACGTCGA
>NW_012057418.1:0-459 GCF_000956235.1 Wasmannia auropunctata | reverse complement strand
TATCCCCTGTGTGCCTTGTCGACTCAGTTATTACGTCGATTCGCGTGCCCGCACGTCTATTCGGCCACGCGAGTGCCCCCGTGCACCCCCGTCGTCCGTTCGCCTCGATAGCGGAGAATTTTCGGCGCCGGAGGTAAACGCGGCAATAGCAACACGCCGCGCGGGACTAAAAAAAATTTTCGGCTCTGTCGGGTCCGGAGGTAAACCTGGCCGATCGACGCTTCCCCGCAAGCGCCCTTAATATTACGTCGATTCGCGTGCCCGCACGTCTATTTGGCCACCCGAGTGCCCCCGTGCACCCCCGTCGTACGTTCGCCTCGATAGCGGAAAATTTTTGGCGCCGGAGGTAAAAGCGGCGAAAGAAACACGCCGCGCGAAAGCAACACGCCGCGCGTGACTTAGAAAATTTTTTGGGCTCTGTCGGGTCCGGAACTGAGTCGACAAGGCACACAGGGGATA
>NW_012057417.1:0-353 GCF_000956235.1 Wasmannia auropunctata | reverse complement strand
TATCCCCTGTGTGCCTTGTCGACTCAGTTGCACCCCCGTCGTCCGTTCGCATCGATAGCGGAGAATTTTTGCGCCGGAGGTAAACGCGGCGAAAGCAACACGCCGCGCGGGACTTAAAAAATTTTTGGCTCTGTCGGGTCCGGAGGTAAACCTGGCCGATCGACGCTTCCCCGCAAGCGCCCTTAATATTACGTCGATTCGCGTGCCCGCACGTCTATTTGGCCACCCGAGTGCCCCCGTGCACCCCCGTCGTCCGTTCGTCTCGATAGCGGAGAATTTTTGGCGCCGGAGGTAAACGCGGCGAAAGAAACACGCCGCGCGAAAGCAACACGCCGCGCGGGACTTAGAAAATA
>NW_012057416.1:0-381 GCF_000956235.1 Wasmannia auropunctata | reverse complement strand
TATCCCCTGTGTGCCTTGTCGACTCAGTTTGCTTTCGCCGCGATTACCTCCGGCGCCGAAAATTCTTCGCTATCGGGGCGAACGGACGACGGGGGTGCACGGGGGTGGTAGGGTGGCCGAATAAACGTGCGGGCGCGCGAATCGACGTAATATTAAGGGGGCTAGCGGGGAAGCGTCGATCGGCCAGGTTTACCTCCGGACCCGACCGAGCCGAAAATTTTCTAAGTCCCGCGCGGCGTGTTGCTTTCGCCGCGATTACCTCCGGCGCCGAAAATTCTCCGCTATCGAGGCGAACGGACGTCGGGGGTGCACGGGGCACTAGGGTGGCCGAATAAACGTGCGGGCACGCGAATCGACGTAACAATAAGGGCTTTAGCGGGA
>NW_012057415.1:0-382 GCF_000956235.1 Wasmannia auropunctata | reverse complement strand
TATCCCCTGTGTGCCTTGTCGACTCAGTTCGCACGTCGAGATTCGACGTTTGAATGGTGGAAACGCCGCGAACGCAAGGATACGACGTTTTCCGAGCTTCAAACGGCGAGAATCGACGTTTTGAGACGGTGGGAAACGTTCGCCGGGCGCTCGGATCCGGCGGTTCCGCGCTTCGCACGTCGAGATTCGACGTTTTGAATGGTGGAAACGCCGTCGAACGCAAGGATTACGACGTTTCCGAAGCTTCAAACGGCGAGAATCGACGTTTGAGCGGTTGAACGTTCNCGGGCGCTCGGATCCGGCGGTTCCGCGTTTGGCACGTCGAGATTCGACGTTTGAATGGTGGAAACGCCGCGAACGCAAGGATACGACGTTTCCGAGA
>NW_012057414.1:0-437 GCF_000956235.1 Wasmannia auropunctata | reverse complement strand
TCCCCTGTGTGCCTTGTCGACTCAGTGACGTTTGAATGGTAGAAACGCCGCGAACGCAAGGATACGACGTTTCCGAGCTTCAAACGGCGAGAATCGACGTTTGAGCGGTGGGAACGTCGTCGGGCGCTCGGATACCGGCGGTTCGGCGCTTCGCACGTCGGATTCGACGTTTGAATGGTAGAAACGCCGCGAACGCAAGGATACGACGTTTCCGAGCTTCAAACGGCGAGAATCGACGTTTGAGCGGTGGGAACGTCGCGGGCGCTCGGATCCGGCGGTTCCGCGCTTCGCACGTCGAAATTCGACGTTTGAATGGTAGAAACGCCGCGAACGCAAGGATACGACGTTTCCGAGCTTTAACGCGAGAATCGACGTTGAGCGGTGGGAACGTTGCGGGCGACTCGGATCCGGCGGGTTCCGACGGCTTCGCACGTCGA
>NW_012057413.1:0-414 GCF_000956235.1 Wasmannia auropunctata | reverse complement strand
TATCCCCTGTGTGCCTTGTCGACTCAGTTGCCCTTAGATGTTCTGGGCCGCACGCGCGCTACACTGAAGGAATCAGCGTGTGTTCCCTGGCCGAAAGGCCCGGGTAACCCGCTGAACCTCCTTCGTGCTAGGGATTGGGGCTTGCAATTGTTCCCCATGAACGAGGAATTCCCAGTAAGCGCGAGTCATAAGCTCGCGTTGATTACGTCCCTGCCCTTTGTACACACCGCCCGTCGCTACTACCGATTGAATGATTTAGTGAGGTCTTCGGACTGGTGCGCGGCAATGCGTCGGCATTGCCGATGTTGCCGGGAAGATGACCAAACTTGATCATTTAGAGGAAGTAAAAGTCGTAACAAGGTTTCCGTAGGTGAACCTGCGGAAGGACTGAGTCGACAAGGCACACAGGGGATA
>NW_012057412.1:0-302 GCF_000956235.1 Wasmannia auropunctata | reverse complement strand
CGCTCAAACGTCGATTCTCGCCGTTTGAAGCTCGGAAACGTCGTATCCTTGCGTTCGCGGCGTTTCTACCATTCAAACGTCGAATCTCGACGTGCGAAGCCGCGGAACCCGCCGGATCCGTGCGCCCGCGACGTTCCCACCGCTCAAACGTCGATTCTCGCCGTTTGAAGCTCGGAAACGTCGTATCCTTGCGTTCGCGGCGTTTCCACCATTCAAACGTCGAATCTCGACGTGCGAAGCGCGGAACCGCCGGATCCGAGCGCCCGCGACGTTCCCACCGCTCAAACGTCGATTCTCGCCGT
>NW_012057410.1:0-370 GCF_000956235.1 Wasmannia auropunctata | reverse complement strand
ACCATTCAAACGTCGAATCTCGACGTGCGAAGCGCGGAACCGCCGGATCCGAGCCGCCCGCAACGTTCCCACCGCTCAACGTCGTATTCTCGTCGTTTAAAGCTCGGAAACGTCGTATCCTTGCGTTCGCGGCGTTTCTACCATTCAAACGTCGAATCTCGACGTGCGAAGCGCGGAACCGCCGGATCCGAGCGCCCGCGACGTTCCCACGCTCAACTGTCGATTCTCGCCGTTTGAAGCTCGGAAACGTCGTATCCTTGCGTTCGCGGCGTTTCTACCATTCAAACGTCGAATCTCGACGTGCGAAGCGCGGAACCGCCGGATCCGAGCGCCCGCGACGTTCCCACCGCTCAAACGTCGATTCTCGCCG
>NW_012057409.1:0-325 GCF_000956235.1 Wasmannia auropunctata | reverse complement strand
TATCCCCTGTGTGCCTTGTCGACTCAGTCTTTCGCCGCGATTACCTCCGGCGCCGAAAATTCTCCGCTATCGAGGCGAACGGACGACGGGGGTGCACGGGGGCACTAGGGTGGCCGAATAAACGTGCGGGCACGCGAATCGACGTAACATTAAGGGCTTTAGCGGGGAAGCGTAGATCGGCCAGGTTTACCTCCGGACCCGACCGAGCCGAAATTTTTCTAAGTCCCGCGCGGCGTGTTGCTTTCGCGCGGCGTGTTGCTTTCGCCGCGATTACCTCCGGCGCCGAAAATTCTCCGCTATCGAGGCGAACGGACGACGGGGTGCA
>NW_012057408.1:0-358 GCF_000956235.1 Wasmannia auropunctata | reverse complement strand
GAGTTACATCGTTCGACGTATTCGGCGACTCGTTCGACGAAACGTCCGGTGTTCGCTCGCGCTTGCCGAAGCGTGCCGTCCAATATAATATTATATACAAACACAGCATTGCCACGAGTCGGTGTCGAGAGACCGAATGGCTCTTATGTGGCGCGCACATAGTGTTGGTCCCGCGATCTTCCCTCGTTCTCAGACGAACGTGATCGGATGAATCGTGGCGCTTACTGAACATCAACTCCACGTATACGAGTGCGACGGAAGTGCGAGATCCCTGGCGGATTTCTCTTCCCGCTTTACTTGTACGCCTTAGCGAAATTTTTCTACGTACTTTGAGTACGACACGTTCCTCGACGTCTGA
>NW_012057407.1:0-302 GCF_000956235.1 Wasmannia auropunctata | reverse complement strand
GCGATTACCTCCGGCGCCGAAAATTCTTCGCTATCGGGCGAACGGACGACGGGGTGGCACGGGGTGTAGGTGGCCGAATAAACGTGCGGGCACGCGGAATCGGTCGTAATATTAAGGGGGCTAGCGGGGAATCGTCGATCGGCCAGATTTACCTCCGGACCCGACCGAGCCGAAAATTTTCTAAGTCCCGCGCGGCGTGTTGCTTTCGCGCGGCGTGTTGCTTTCGCCGCGACTACCTCCGGCGCCGTAAATTCTTCGCTATACGGGGCGAACGGGACGACGGGGTGACACGGGGTTGGTAG
>NW_012057406.1:0-474 GCF_000956235.1 Wasmannia auropunctata | reverse complement strand
ACCATTCAAACGTCGAATCTCGACGTGCGAAGCGCCGAACCGCCGGATCCGAGCGCCCGCGACGTTCCCACCGCTCAAACGTCGATTCTCGCCGTTTGAAGCTCGGAAACGTCGTATCCTTGCGTTCGCGGCGTTTCTACCATTCAAACGTCGAATCTCGACGTGCGAAGCGCCGAACCGCCGGATCCCGAGCGCCCGTCGACGTTCCCGACCGACGTCAAACGTCGAAGGTTCTCGGCCGTTTGAAGCTCGGAAACTCGTATCCCTTGCGTTCGCGGCGTTTCTAACCCATTCAAACGTCGAATCGTCGACGTGCGAAGCGCCGAACCGCGGATCCGAGCGCCCGCGAGTTTCCCACCGACTCAAACGTCGATTCTCGCCGTTTGAAGCTCGGAAACGTCGTATCCCTTGCGTTCGCGGCGTTTCTACCATTCAAACGTCGAATCTCGACGTGCGAAGCGCCGAACCGCCGGA
>NW_012057405.1:0-324 GCF_000956235.1 Wasmannia auropunctata | reverse complement strand
GTCGACTCAGTCTCAAACGTCGATTCTCGCCGTTTGAAGCGAGGAAACG
The DNA here is from genome assembly GCF_000956235.1 of Wasmannia auropunctata. Classification (NCBI taxonomy): domain Eukaryota; kingdom Metazoa; phylum Arthropoda; class Insecta; order Hymenoptera; family Formicidae; genus Wasmannia; species Wasmannia auropunctata. Next base: position 275 of record NW_012057405.1, on the reverse strand, counting down.
TCGTATCCTTGCGTTCGCGGCGTTTCTACCATTCAAACGTCGAATCTCGACGTGCGAAGCGCGGAACCGCCCGGATCCGAGCGTCCGCGACGTTCCACGCTCAAACGTCGATTCTCGCCGTTTGAAGCGAGGAAACGTCGTATCCTTGCGTTCGCGGCGTTTCTACCATTCAAACGTCGAATCTCGACGTGCGAAGCGCGGAACCGCCGGATCCGAGCGCCCGCGACGTTCCCACCGCTCAAACGTCGATTCTCGCCGTTTGAAGCGAGGAAACA